>NW_020528082.1:0-110000 GCF_003368295.1 Carassius auratus
TCTAGCGTGTTTTGTAACTGATTGCAGGGTTCTGAGTTATATGTATCTTTTTAGATTCGATTTTAGTGACAGATTTTCAGCAGATAATAACTTAGATTTCCTCTCTGTTTCTCAAACAAAGCTATTCAGAAGACTTGGAACATAGGACATGATTCTATTCTTTTTTTTATGGCATATTGTTGTAATTATTGTAAATGTACATGTATGTTACATCTGGGCCCAACAGATGTTGCATATCCCAATTAGCCAGTGTGTTTTCATAGTGAATACAAAGCATTTCTTGACGGAATTCTCTAAAAGTGAATACCTTCCCATGGCTGTTTTGTAAGTAACTTGCATGCAGTGTTTTTAGCACCCAATTCACACCCAAACATTGTGTTGTAAACGTTGTTTGCACAGTGCAGGCTTGTTAAATTATGGCATATTTTACTAGTACTTAACAGTATAGTTCGACCACAGTGATCCAGGAATCCCAATCGCCTCTTTAAAATGCCCAAAGTGTTTGTAATTATTAAGTCTAACCACTGCTTGATAAATTACCAAATGTGCAAAAAACAATAAATTTTTTTTAATGCATGTATTTATCTTCTGCAGACAGTAATAAATGTAAACTGCACCTGGCAAATATACTGTAACGCTAAGTCCTACATAGAAAGTAGACATGTTTTTTGCAATGCAATCGAAGACAATGACTTAATTTTAAATACTCATGGTGGTGTTTAAGCACATTTAGGGTCTGGTTAAACTGGATTGTGGATGATTAGTGAATAAGACTGTGTTGATGTACACGTCATTGTGTGAATTCACCTCCAACCACTTGTTTCTCAAACCTGATCATTTAATTTTTCTTCACATTTTCTAGGAGATGCAGTGCCTTGCTTTGCTCGTTCTCTGCAAACAGTAATATCATCTGCAGGCACGATACCCTTGTGCAGTTTTCTATAAGATTGTGCAGATATAAAAAAAAAAAAAAAAATGCCCAGGACTCTCTGAATTCAGGTCTAGAGATCTAGAAACCAAGGCAGACACAAAGATATTGGCCGATTAGTGAATAAGAGTGTGCTGAATTACTGTGCATTGTTTAAATTCGCCCCTGACTCTGACATCCTTCAAGACTACGCTACAAACATTCAGAGTTTTAGACATCATTGAATTTATTACCTTTGTTCATGTCTAATTTAATTATCCTCCAACCACTTGATTTTCGACTCTAATCACTTGATTTATATCCACGTTGCATAGGATTTCTAATTCCTTGAATTGCTCCTTTTTTCTCTAAACATAAATTTACATGCAATTTCATATGCACAGAACAATTTCAGCTGCGGGCATGAAACCCTCGTGCGGTTTTCTATCAGACATCAAATATGTGAGAAACTTGCACATACTCTCAGAAAATAAGGTACAAAAGCTGTCACTGTGGCAATACCCTTAAAAAAGGGTACACCTTTGCACGTTATTTACTCCTAAATGGTGCCTAATAGGTAGGTGGACTCGCTGAACTCAAGAACTTCAGAAATCTAGAAACTCTTAAGTGAGATGGACATAAAGACATATTGATTCTTTACTTGCATCTATGGTTCAATGGAGAACCTTTAACATCCATGAAAGCTTTCCATTCAACAAAGATTCTTTAGTTGCTATTTTGTTGTTGTTGTATTTTTTTTTTTTTTTTTTTTTTTTTTTTAAGTATTTAATGAAAGGTTCTTTCGGGGTTCAAACCTTTTTCTATGGCATTGCTTCAATACTGTAAAAATATATTTATAATAGTGTATACAAAGCAAACAAAGACATTGATTTAATTTTAAATACCCACTGTGCTATTTAAGCACATTTAAAGCCTGGTTAAACTGGATTGTGGGTGATTAGCGAACAATACTGTGCTGCATTAATGTGCATTGTGTGGATTTGCAGCCAGCCACTTGATTTTCAACCCTGATCACTTGATGTATCTCAATATTGTCTAGGAACTGCAATGCCTTGCTTTGCAGCTTTGTGTGCAGCAAGCAATTTCAGTTGTGGTCATGATACCCTTGTGCAGTTTTCCTGTCAGAAGGCATTCAGATATTTGAGAGAAAGCAATTCACATAAACTGCTACTGAGGAGCTGTTGATTGAGACAGACACAAGGGACAGATTTGGTTGAAGGCAAGTTTAGACAAGTCCATGTGACAAGTGCAAACAAAGACAATGGACCTTAATTTTAAATACTCACAGTGCTGTTTTAAGCTAACAGCTTAAAGGCCTGAATTTAAACTGGATGTGAGTGATTAGTGCAAAATGCCATGCCTAATTACTGGTGCACGGGTGAAACTGGCATCCATCCACTGGATTCAACCCTGATCTATTTGATTTATCTCCACATTGTCTAGGAAAATCCAGTGCTAAAGTTTGCTAATTCTCTTGCGAACATTAATTTACAGATAATCTCATATTCACAGAGCGATTCCAGCGGTGGGCATGACACCCTCGTGCAGTTTTCTCCCAGACAGCATCAGACATATGAAAAAACTCCCAGGACTCTCTGAACTCAACAAGGTCCAGAAATCTAAAAAAATGTTTGAGTGAGAGAGACACAAAAGACAGACTGCTTGAAAGAACAAGTTTAGATGTAAAACCTCTCGTAAGGCACCCAAGAGACTATGTCGAGTGTCGTTCAGCTACACAAGCCGAGATAAAAGAACAGATATGTGGAAATCCCTACAGTCAGCTAGCAATGGTCTACAACCGAAAGCACAAGTACACTTAAGCAAAAGGGTTGACAGTTCATCTTTACCTTCTCCCTCCTCAGCATGTGTTTATATTTCTGTATGTGTGTGTGTTTCTGAGAGGATTATCTTCACGCCCCACTGAGGGTTACACACCATCTGGACAGGAGGTGACCCTGAGTGTGGATGGGGCATGTCTGGAGCTTTTAGGGAGTTGACGTATGTGTGTGCGTCCTCCAATCCAACAAAGCGATGGAAGCATTACTGAATGTAGCTCCCCGCACATCTGAACTAAGCAGTCTGGGGATTTAATCATTGAGGGAGAAGGGAAGACACTACGCGGGATCGTTTAGCCTGGTTGTCCCTGTGTGCCTGTCTCATTCTTGCACTATTCATGTCCATATGTTTGGACGCTGCTCTGTCACAGCTGTACACCTGCTTAATTAATCTCTGATCACTCGCTGTTCCGGCAGAGGGGGAGCTGTCCCAATGAATCACTACGAACAACTGCTTCCTTAACGCCATCACTCTGATTATCAGCACCGGCTCGCTCGGTTAGATCTGAGATTGCTTAAGGCAAATAAAAACCCTTGAAAAAAAAAAAAAATAATTATCAGGAGAGCCGAGAAAAGTTCATTTGAAGTTCTGTAGAATATTCCTGTCAGGCATTAAGTTTGTAATGAGGTAATTATATATTAGCTCGTTCAAAATGATTACTGAAAGTGCCACAACAAACATAGGCACTGTTTAGACCAGTATTAACATTTATTCTCAGGGTCCGCGATACATGCAGGTGTAAATGATGTCTGAAAAGAAGGTTTTGTGATCTGAACTTTCTTGGATCTCTTGATAATTTGCATTTGGAGTGTTTTTTTTTAATCTGGAAATGTCCTTATCCCTGACATTACTTACAGAACTTTGCAATAAGAGATAATGTAAGCATGTAAGACATGCAAGTTTTTTTTTTTTCTTTTTTCTGAACTTTTGTAACTTTTATTTAACGGAGAAACGATCTAGATATGCATAGAATAAAAACTAAACGGAATAGAAAAGGCAACAAACCGAACGTTAACGAAAAAAAAAAAAATGGTTTCCTTATACTGTAAAATGGATCAGTTTTAGAATTAAATGAGTTTTTAACATAAAAAAAAGTAAATAATTTATATATGGCAGTCCAGAAAGATGAATATGGTGGAGGACAGTGATAAAAACCATGTTCTCTCTTCCCTATGCCATCCTGAAGGACAACCCATTAAAAACTTCAGGCATCTATGAGGCATCATTGCTTTTCTTTTTCTTTTTTCTTTCTGCACAAAAACTGAACAAGGTTAGAAAAAAAAAAAAAAAGAATAAGACATTTTGTCAGACATGCTAAAAAAAATAAAAACATCTTCGATTCAAAGAGAAGTTTACAGATCTTCGCTTATTTTCTTTCTGACCATGACAAAAAGTTGGTTTACTTCGCTTCCAAAAAGAACCTTGTAGGCACACTTTAAGAAAAAAACATTATTTCGTGTTGCATTTATGAATAATAGGTCTGGTTATTTGTGATGCATGAGAAATGTGAACGGAGAAGTTAACCTTTCATATGAGTGATGGCCGTCAAGACACACAGCTCCTCATAATGACAAAACCTTAAAGGTTACATATCACCATCTATATTTGCCTGTCACTTTATGAGGGTAGGAGTTGGTGCTGAGTGTAAAAGACTTCAGCCTAAATTCATACATTCAGCCATCATGACAACTAGTTTCTGAAAGCAGCACTGCACCAAATTACGAAGGGGAAAGTACAATTTCAGACTTTAAGTAAAAAATAAAATAAATAAAAAAACTAAATATGCATATCATTTGTGGGAAAGGTTTGGATTAGAAAAACAGAATGATTTCCCCTAGTGGTCTCAGCCCCCCACTGTATAATATTTTTTTTTGCGTATGAATGCTCCCCACATCCATCAATGTGCTGGTGCTGCTGAGCAGCAGGAATCCCTCAAAAATAGGTCAGCATTAATGAAGACCTGCCATTTCTGAAGAGTAATGGTTTAAATATTCGCAGAGACACATACATACATAAATAAATAAACATGCAAACAACATGATTAGCATGTTAGGGGGTGGGAGAAGCATTTGGAAATCACTTCAGTACTGTTTTGTTTTGAACTAATGATACCCATTGCCGTTGTAGTAGGGAAAGATTCCTCTTCAGCTCTTTTTTTAATTCATGATCTAAATGGGATATTGAATTGGACAGGAAGATGAATTTATAGGGGCATTTCATTAAGCCAACACAACTTTTATGACAGGACATCATTATTTGATTAATTATGCCTGTTTATATGCACTACAATTTCTCTAAACTTTTTCCTAAATAGACATTTCTATGAACATTATTAGCTAAATTGAGTTTTACACTGTCAAAACAATTAAACCAGCCATCAATACTCTTAAATTATACTTTGGCTATAAATTACACAATGCAGTATTCTGCAGTATAGGTATATTCCGTTTTGTCAGTTTAAATTCTGGAACTGGACTGGAATTTAATTTGTCAAAGTCATTCCCACACAAGCTCGCTGGTCACTATTTACCTGCAGACAAAAACAAAATGATACACAGAGAGAGACGAACAAACCAGACTAACACAGGACATCTGCGAGTGCATTAGTTTGGAAGAGACACGTTTCCCCGTGAGAACGGAATGATTAGCATATCCCTGCGATGACCGCACCGATCGCGCGCTTCTCTGCGGGACTGGCGGGAGGAAGGGGGGGAGGGGTGAAAGGAGGAAACGAGGGATGGACGGGAGGCTCCATCTCTCTAATCTAGCTGATGAAGATCCCTCACTCCCGAGACCTGACAGGGGTCGCACTCTCTCCAATCACGCGCGCCACGAGCCAGCGAGCCAGTCAGCAAAGCATTCCCTCATTCCGCTCAGTCTTTCTCTCTGTGACCAGCTCACTCACTGGCACTCTCTCTCTCTCTCTCTCTCTCTCTCACACACACACACACACTGTTCATTCTCAACCGCAGGGACATACACTTCGGCACTCTCTTTCGCGCGCGCGTTCGCTCACCTCTCTTTTTCCGTTCCTCACTAGCGGCACGCGCATCTGTATCCGCTTCTGCACTGTACAGGATGAACAAGGACGGAAGACTCCTGAGAGAGAGTAGATGAGAAAACAAGGAACTAAAACAACGAAGGCAAGGTGAAACGAAGAGGAGAAAGAGGGTGAGGGCAGATAAAGGAAGAGAGTTGGACAAGCATTTGGATTTTACTGATTCCAAGCCTCCATCCATCTATTTCTGCTGGTGGAAAAGGACTCAATTAAGGTAGGACGTTTTCTGTGCTCAATCATGTGAATCTGTGTGTTTTGCTGATGTGGACTTTATTACCAGGACAGTAATGAAGAGCTCTGGAGTGTGGAGAGAAAAAAAAAAAAAAAAAACTGAGCTCATAACTCTTGGTGTAAGTGTTGGGTTCCTCTCAAGCTCCAGCTAAATCACTGACCTGTCAGCATCTTCAATTATGAGCGCTTATCCCCAATCGTATAGTCATGTAAGCTGCAATACTTTCAGTGCTAAGACTCCAGAAGGAGACAAGCCGATGATTAATCCCGGCACCCTTTAGAACTAACCGTTTTTGCCCTCGTTTTTTTGGAAAGACATGAGAGGTTGACTGTCGAGGCTGAGATGAGGGAAGGTTGTTTTGCTGCCTGACTCTTCAGAGCGAGATAAAAACTGGCTTGATGCTGGCAGAGATTGGAGTGGAAGTCCTGATTGCAACCCACCAGTGCAAAAAACTCATACCTGAAGTGTGTGTGAGCCTCAATTATGAGTGTGAGTCAACATTTACATATAAAAGCAGGTGCGTGCTTCGCTTTTCACTGCCACAGAGTAGTGAATAACAAGGTTTTTTTTTTTTTTTTTTTTTTTAAATAAGAGCTGGCACCAAGAGACATTTGAGCAACATCAAGGACCTGTTTCAAGTGCTTTTGAGGACTCAGAAAGATAGACAAATTACTAGCAATGCTGGATATCTCAAGTGGCTCTAAAATGCAGTGTTTCCCTGACAGTTTGTTCCCAGATGAAACAAAAGTGCAATGAACAGTTTCGGCATGTTGTGAATTATGAAAGAGAACCAGACTTAATCCGCGTAATGCACTTGTTAAGTCTTTGTTTCTCACACATCATTGTCATTCTATTAATAGAGATATTCATGTACCAAGCGCCGGGGTCTGGTGTTTATGTACATGCTAATTTAATCTCACAGAGATTATGGAATGTGTGACACGCGAGAGGGATTAGACCTCGAGCGGTTTCTGTGTTGCTGATATACATACATGTAAACTTAAATTGAGGAAAACATGTTTTTGCAAGTTTACACACACACACAAAAAATAAAAATAAATAAATAAATAAAATATTCACCTGCTCATCAAATGTAAGCAAATTTGTGAAACTAACCAAGTGAACTGCATTATGTTCTTTGGAACATTCAAAATCATTCTGGAGACCATTGAGCATCAGGTTTTACTCTTCTTGAGTTCATGCCAATGTTTATAAAATGTTCCAGGTAGTTTGTTGTGCTGATAATATCATTTGAAATGAAAAAGCTTGTATTAGATGACAACAAATGCAAAACAGTAGTTTCCGCAAGTGGTCTTAGAAATTTGGACCTCAAGATGTTGCACCAGTGAAACCCAGTAAGAGAGTTGCACTGTTCTAACATCATATTACCTGAATCTACAGAATGCAATTTTGCACTGAGATGCAAAATGAACAATATCTGTAGATTTAATATATAGATCAAACCCATAATTCATGTTAGAAATCTATTTGGAAAGCACTTCATGAGTGTCAGAAATACTCATTATTATGGCAAGTGCAACCAAATATAGAATCACACTCTGGCGTTGAGATTTCCCTCAGAGACATAATTTTCATATCTATAATTTTCATTGGCTGTTTGAACAACTGTATTGTGGCAGCTGTTATGTGTTAGGGGCGGTGTGGCATAATCCCTTCTGAATAGTAAAATTCTGCATCAGCATTCCTAGAATAAACCACAAAGTAGAAAACGGCATTTAAAATAATAGGAGGTGAGCTGTGTCATCCACTTAAATTCATCCAGACTCCATCTCTAGCTGTCATAAATGAGAGGACGTGATGTGCTAGGAATATGACACAATATCAGCCCATCTCAAACTGTATTATCCGCCTATTTTCATTTGATCCGTCGCAACACTGCAAACATCCCACAGTAAAAAAAAAAAAAAAAAAAACTGATCTCGTCCATCTGTTAAAGGTTGCATGGATTTGTGGGACACTCTAGGACAAAAAACGAAAATAAAAAGAGTTTGAATGCACAACAGGCAGTGGACGGAATTTAACTCACAGATGATGCCGAAATGCATCCTATCTCTTCCCGGGATCAAGCCAGCCTTTACAAAGACGGGCTTCAATCAGTGTCTGAAATCAGTAGGCAGGGACAGTCCAAAGATCCCTCCTGAACTTACTTTAGAAACCCCGAGCTGGCAGGTCTTGGTTTGCCTTTTGTGCTCAAGATCAGAGCAGACAGTAGAAGAAGCAGAGCTAGTGATCTGAGCTACTGGTGAAAACAAAGCCGTGTCCCAACAAGAGTCCAATTCCCCAGAGCCAGCTACAGCAGATGCGCTAGCATTGGGTTTAATGAGGAATCCTCTTTTGACCAGTTGGTAACAAGAGACAGACAGATCCGAGAGAGACGATCAGCACAGAGGGAGGGAGACAGCTCTGAGGGAGAGACGGCTTTGAGGATGAGCTAAATGAGGTCTAATCAGCTCAAAACAGATGGAAACCCTGAGACGGAGGGGATCGAGAACGCAAGATTTGACATGTCCCTATGTCGCTCTCATCAGAATTCAATTGGAATTGAGAGGGAGTGATGACATGAAATGGCACAGGTCCAGGGACATGAAAACGAGGGTCAATAACAGCTGAACACACTTATGTATTTGAGTGTGTGTGTGTGTGTGTGTGTGTGTACTATAGACCCACATGTCCAGATTAACCTTGAACCCCTTGACCATTCCCATAAAACCCCCAGCCTATCCATCTCTATAAAACAACCAAATTAAACACCATATCATGGACCAAAGGTTTTACGTGCTCTTTTGAAATTAAATAATTCAATGCACTATGTAGACGCTCTGTTCCCAGTCCAACCAGACCATTATGGAAATAAGATGAACAAATGGGTCATGCAGAAAGCACATATACACATATGTAAGCCTGAATATGCATAACACCTATTTTCAGTGTAAGCAACTCTTCTTTTATTGCCAAACACAAGAAACATTCCAGCTGATACATTGTCAGAAAAAAAATAAAAAATAAATAAAAAATTCCCCATCTACCTTATCTACCCATTAAAGGGTACCTTAAGTTAGTAACATGCATCCATCCACACAGGTACAAAGGTACAGTACAGACCAAAAGTTTGGACACACCTTCTCATTCAAAGAGTTTTCTTTATTTTCATGACTATGAAAAATGTAGAGTCAAACTGAAGGCATCGAGGGCTATTTGAGCAAGAAGGAGAGTGATGGGGTGCTGCGCCAGATGACCTGGCCTCCACAGTCACCGGACCTGAACCCAATCCAGATGGTTTAGGGGTGAGCTGGACCGCAGACAGAAGGCAAAAGGGCCAACAAGTGCTAAGCATCTCTCGGGGAACTCCTTCAAGACTGTTGGAAGACCATTTCAGGTGACTACCTCTTGAAGCTCATCAAGAGAATGCCAAGAGTGTGCAAAGCAGTAATCAAAGCAAAAGGTTTTCAGTTGTTTCACACTTTTTTGTTATGTATATAATTCCATATATAATTCCACATGTGTTAATTCACAGTTTTGATGCCTTCAGTGTGAATCTACAATTTTCAGAGTCATGAAAATAAAGAAAACTCTTTGAATGAGAAGGTGTGTCCAAACTTTTGGTCTGTACTGTATATATGAGTTAAAGGAACACTTTTTGCACATGTATTTGTCTGACAGTGTATTCAGATGTGAGGAAGTCCATTAGATTTTGTTACTTTGTGTTCTTCTTAAGGATCTTAATGTTAGAGATGAGCAACTGAAAGACCAGTTATTGTTGTAACAAGGTAAACCTACTTTCAAAATTAAGTGCATGGATGAAATCACTATTGTACATCATAGCTATCATCCTGAAAATGGAAAATAAATACAGTAAATAAATAATGCTAAAATAAAAATGAAACCAATCGGAATAAAGTAAATGTTGAGTTAAAATAAGATTAAATTATAATCAGGTATCAAACAGGTATCATCTGATTTGGCAAATGTTTACTAAACATTATTTTTATCTATTTCTTTATTATTTATATTTCATATTTCAGCATGTGCTGTTTTGTGTGTGGGTTCAGTCCGATTTCTTTTTTCTTTTTTTTTTAAAACTATTATTCAGCAAGTACCAATTAAATTGACAAAAATAGAAAAAAAATATTTTGCATTGCTATTATATTTCAAACAAAATGCTGTCCTTTTTTAAATTCTTAAAAAAATGTGTTATGCTTCTTGAGCAACAAATCAGAATATTAGAATGATTTCAGTAAGATGTGACACTGAAGAAAATTAAAAAAAGAAGACTGAAAAACTTGGCTTTTCCTTCACAGAATAAATTATACGAAAATAAATAAAAAAAGAATAAGGTCTAAATTGCAATAATATTTCACTGTATTACTGTAGTTCTGAATAAAAGCAGGCATGGTGCGCATAAGAGATTTCTTTAAGAACTATACATTTTTGATTGGTAGTGTAAATAAGTTTTTGTATCCATCGCATATACTAGAATCCACAGCAAATCCACAACTTGTAACTGCAGTTACTCATTTTACATTCAAAAAGGGCATTTATATACTGTAGAAATACTAATGGAACAGTAGCTAAAACATGTAGTGTTTATTAATTCTAAAGGTCACATAGAATGAGACAAATGTTCATGAAAAACTAAAAGATTACAGTTTCTGCAGCAAGAAACCTTTAATATGATAAGTGGACTTCAGAGAAAAGAAAATGCTGCTAAAGTATATGATATGGCTCAGAGATACTTCAGAACACGTCCTTTACACACTTCTTAGTTATTTTACACTCCCTCTACACTCCAAAGCATCAAGTTCCTTATTTCAACCAGCCCAGTGGCTCTTTTCATTCACACAAACCTGAGCCGCTTATCTCTGCTTCTCTCTTAAAGCGATCTCAATGCATAATGCAGCTGAATAAGCTCTCTCTTTTAAGAAAGCCATCGCTGATGCAGTGCAAGAGCATTGAGGGAGTGAATGGCCGGGCAGTGCTGTACAGAGGAGGATATCACTGCCGTGGGCTGCAGCAAAGATCCACGGTAATCCCGTGTACTTATTGTGTGATTGACCAGGGCCTTCAGATATCCTGGAGACTGAATGGGTTGTAGAAAGGTGAGCGACAGGCCAGCTGAACCAAGGCCTCAAACAGTCAAAGGAATGGTTTATCCAAAAATGACAGCTCTTTCATCACTTACTCACCTTCACGCCATTCCAAAAACTATGAAACTTTATAAAAATGCATCATAAAAATGTTCCATTTGAAATGTGTGCTGTATTCTGAAAACACAATAACTGACTGGCATGGAGATAGTTCAGAAATGCTAATCGGAGTTGGGTTTGAATCATTCAATAATGAATAAGACAGATCTGGTTCACTACAATTAATTCTAGTTACAATGGTTAAAAGATGGGAAATATTGTCCATAAATAAATACTTTTTGGATTATTACCACAAAACAGTACATAGCTAACATTAAGGCCTTAGCTCAAGGAATATTTAAATCCAAAAATGACACCTCTGTCAACATTTACTTACCCCTCAAGTTGTCCCATAACTGCGAGATGTTCTTCTGCAGAAAACAAAAAAGGAACATTTCAAGATTTTTTTTCAAGGCTCTTTTTCAATTAATACCTGAGCACTGCAGCATAAAAATGCCCCATATGACTTGTGTGCTATGTTCTGATGCCACATTATAGCTGACTGGAAAATAGATAATGTTCAATTCCTGAATGAATCACTTGAATCATCAGTATTTGATTCACAATGTGAATCGGAATCCAGTAGATGATTCATTAATGAATCTGAGTGATCCGGTTCAACCCTCTCACTTAATATTCTAGTCACAACAAATAACAGCTTACTGGAGGAAAAGATTGCCAAATGTCGTTTTATGAATCCAGAAGATTGATCTATACTGCATGAGTCATATGGACCTATTTCATGATGCTTTTTTGTTGCTTGAAAGCTTAAGTCGCCATTTATTTCCATGGAAATAGCACAACCGTAACCATCTTGTTAATGTATTCTTTTGTGCTCTGCAGAAAAAAGGAAGTCATAGAGGAAACAACATGAAGCTTAAAAAAAAGATGACAGAATTTAAATTTTTAAGTGAACTACACCTTTAAGTTCTTTCTTTCTGTGCTCTGGTTCTCTTTATTTTCTTTCTGCATCTCTTGCTAGGATCTTTCTTCCTGCTTTCCTGTCTCTGTTCCTTTCTCTTCACCCATGTAATTTTAATGGAAGGACAGAGCAGCAGCTCTCACCCTCCTTCGTGTCCTCAGCAATGATAGCTCCTGCTACTGAACTTGGATGTGTGTGTGTGTGTGTGTATCAGAGTATCCATTATCATTTTCATCCAGAGCGAGAGATCCGACCAGATCACTCATCCGGATATGCCATCAACCATCAACAACACTCCTGCGGAGAGCCTTCTGCCCAACGCCGATCAATAATTGAGATTATTTGCACTCCTTTCACCTTGGGCCATATGTAGTTTAAAGCTTCAATAAAGGGAGTCATTTCTACAGTGTTTTATCACAGGCAGAGCTACTTGCATGTGTGAGTTCGTGCACGCGTCTGCTGGCACACAATTAAAATGTCACCTTGGTACAGTTACAGATATATCCGTCACTGCTGTGACATGGTTACCGCTATTCTGAAAGTCTTGAAACGTATAATGCACCAACTCTGATGCACAAGCTATTGAACTGATAGCAGCCTGGAAAAAAGTTAAAGAAAATGAAAATCATTTTGACACGTTTCAGTGTTCAAGGCAACAATACAGCGTTTTCCAACTCTGTTCCAAAAGCTACCGAGCTGTCTACGTAGCTAGGCATTATACATGCTTTCTTTTAGCCAAATTCAAAGGCAGCATATATAGATATGTCCTTCAAAAAGAATGCATTCCCATAATGCTTTGCAAAAGCTCCAAAAATAGATGGCAGATGGAGTTAAATAAATCATTATTCATTTTAAACCTAAAATGAACTTGGTAACTAAAAATATAAACAAAAAGAGTTTAATAGTGGTCTGTTTTAGATACTACTACTTTTATTCAACAAGAATACATTAATTTGGTTAAAAAAGACAGTAAAGACATGTATAATGTTGCAGAGAGTTTCCACAAAAATATTAAGCAGCACAACTGTTTTCAATAAGAAATGTTTCTTGAGCACCAAATCAGCAAATTTGGATCGTTTCTGAGGGTTCATCTGAAAGTTCAGCTTTGCCAACACAGGAATAAGTTTTATTTTTTACATTTATTAAAACAGAATACAATTATTTGGAATTGTAATACTATTTAACAATATTTCGTTTTTTTACTGTGATTTTAATTAAATAATAAAAAAATGCAGTCTTGATGAACATAAGAGACTTCTTGTTGACCCTAAACTTTATAATAATTGCATTTTAAAGTAAGTAAAGTTATTAATTGCACTTTAAAATATATTAACATAGAAAAAAAAAATAATTGCAATACCAAATATTTCTACTCTATTTTTCTACTATTTCATTTATTTTCACTATTATTCACATATGATTTTTGCAATAATATGTTTTATCTTAGCTACAGAAGAGTGCAAGAAGGGTGCTATTTTTGTAACAAAGAGAGCTGCCTTGTATTTGGAACATTTCAAATCAGTCCATTACAGTTGTAATGAAAGGCAATTCATTTGACATTAGAACAGAGACACTTTTTTATTTATTTTTTGGCAATTCCCCTCACTTTCACATGTGTCAATTTCCGCCATCAGACCTCAACATTTCCACTACTTTCATGCTTTTCTCTGCTTTATTTTGAACAGGTAACCCCTCACTGTCACCCTCCACCTGCCACCCCTACACACACACACACACACATGCTGAGAGACAATCAGCAGAAGGGGGCCTAAACATCTCAAATTAAAGTCTGGCTGTGATGGATGGGCTCCTATCTGAGAGAGATATTGCACCTGTTTCCCCCCTGAATGATAGCCACTTCTCCCCATCGTTTATATTGATTTGTCTCCTTCCTCACTGCTCTTTTCCAGCAGCTACTCGTACACACACTACATGGCAGTAGCATGAACATTAATGCTACAATGCATCTACATACTAACTAGAATTTTACTCTGATGCCTCTGTGTAATAGATAAACACTTCAATTAAGCGTCAACCATCTTTCACATTTTTAATTCCTCTTTCTCTTTCTCTACATCATCTCCAAGGTTATGCAGACAATGAAGAACTATTGCATTTCCTTTGTGAGAAAGAAAAGCAAGAAAAAGTGGGATGTAGAGAAATCCTTTGCCAATGCAGAGGTGGCTTGGAAGAAGTATAAAGGAAGTTAAAGACAGTTGCAAAAAAAAAAAAGACAAAAAAAAAAAAAATTTTCAGAACCTTTCATCAAATAGATATTTTCCCACCTTTTGAAATAACTTTTCTTGTGTAACCAAGTTTGCACAGATAAGGACATATAATGAAATATCAAAAATTATCATAGTCTACAAAAAAATTCTCACTCTCAGGTTATACCAAACCTGTATGAATTTATTTGTGTGGAACATAAAAAAGAAGATATTTTTAATCATCTTGGCAACCAAACAGTTGATGCCCACTGACTTCCATAGTAGAAAAAGTTTTTTTATTTTTATTTTTTTTCTGAACAGAAGTAAATCCATACAGGTTTGGAACAGCAGGAGGTTGAGTAAATAAAGGCTATTTTTATTTTTTGGATTAATTATTGCCTCTAGTTTCTTTCTTTTTTTCTTTATTATATATATATATATTTTTTTTTTTACTTTCAAGCAAGCCTTTGTCAAAATACAAGTAGGCCAGTAGAATTGCTATTCCCCTATTCTTTCAGTACAATCAAACCCAGACTGATTAAATTAAGTCCCAACTTGCATTGATTAACAGTAAATATTCTGTTTTATAATATTCTGTAAATGTGTCAGAATATGCAAGTTAAAAAATTGTGATATCATTTGCATTCCTCTCTGCATGGTTCATTTCTGTTCAACAGCATGTGATTCACATACCGTGCCGTGATATCTCCCATTTTTAAACCTTCCTCTCTTCTTTCTGTGGATGCTCTGTGTGCAGTGACATTCTCCACTTGTTCTGTTCTAATACTGTTAACTCATATCTCTGCTGGACTTTGATACTTTAAAGTGTTTTACATGAACCATTTCTTTTTTTCTCTTCCAACACACTGAAATTGCATGAGGTGTAATTTATGAGCTTTCCCCCATATTTGAATATCTGTCAAAGTGCCATTTGGATAGCTGATGGGTTCATGCTGTAGAGGAAAGTTTGAATATATTCATTGGTTTTCCTGGGCCGGAGTGAAACCCACGCAGTGAAACAACATCCAGACAGAAACGAACTGGCTGAAGTCTTACCAGAGCCATGCAGAAAACACCACCTCAGCAGCAGGGACAGAAAATGTGTGAGCACTCGTGTGTAAAATAGAAAGAGAGGTATTGTCTGTCTGCATATATTGCCACATATGCTGCATTTGGATCAATCTCAGCATGACATTTCCAAACATACCCTGAACTCTATCCATATAGACAGTATGAGAGTTAACCTTGCACTATCACTTACACTATAGGCCAGAAAATGTGATGAAGCAATGTGCAACAGGGTTGTGTGCCATTCTGGATTGATATGAAAACACATTTTATTTGAATTTTGAATTGAACCGAAATTTAGATTGAATTGAGGTAGCAAACAGGAAAGTGAATTACTTTTTAAATGTGAATTAAAGGATAAATACTTTTACTGAACTTCAAAAATGTTTAACAAGAAAAGCAAAGCTTGCTGATTTTGAGAATTTGGTGGGATAGATAGATAGATAGATAGATAGATAGATAGATAGATAGATAGATAGATAGATAGATAGATAGATAGATAGATAGATAGATAGATAGATAGATAGATAGAGAGATAGATAGATAGAGAGATAGACTAGGAATCAATAGATAGATAGATAGATAGATAGATAGATAGACAGACAGACAGACAGACAGACAGATAGATAGATAGATAGATAGATAGATAGATAGATAGATAGATAGATAGATAGATAGATAGATAGATAGATAGAGAGATAGACTAGGAATCAATCGATAGATAGATAGATAGATAGATAGATAGATAGATAGATAGATAGATAGATAGATAGATAGATAGATAGATAGATAGATAGATAGATAGATAGATAGATAGATATATAGATAGATAGATAGATAGATAGATAGATAGATAGATAGATAGATAGATAAGGAATCAATAGATATATAGGTAGATAGATAGATAGATAGACAGACAGACAGACAGACAGACAGACAGACAGACAGATAGATAGATAGATAGATAGATAGATAGATAGAGAGATAGAGAGATAGACTAGGAATCAATAGATAGATAGATAGATAGATAGATAGATAGATAGATAGATAGATAGATAGATAGATAGATAGATAGATAGATAGACAGACAGACAGACAGACAGATAGATATGCTTTTACATTCATGGTCAATCAGACTAGAATTCACGATGAAAATGTTTTTTTTTTTTTTTGTTTTGTTTTTTTTTGTGAGCAATATGCATCAGACTCTCTGTGGGTGTGCTGTCTGAGGCAGAGGCTAGGAATCGGCAGCTGGTAATATATCCTCTCAGACTGACAGACATTTGTGCAGCACATCTCTCTTCCCACTTCAGCTGCATTCATCAGTCTGGGGTCGGCAGTGAAGGCCCACGGCTCACGGGAGTGCTAGAGGAGGCCCGCAGAACTGATGCTCTCCTCTGAGGCTTTGTAACCTTAAACATAACCCAGCCATCGCCCATTGGCACCAGGGGAAAGATTTCCTGTCAACCAGGTGAATGACTATTAGTTCACAGACAGGGGGAAGTGGGGAAGAATCTAATGGTCCTCTGAGATGGGCTCTCACCATTTTCCCCGAGCCATATTACAGTCTCTCGCTCTCTCAGTGACTCCTCTCCTTCTTTCACTTTTACCCTTTCTGAATGGCAGAAGGGATAGTATGGAAAACACAAAGGCTGAATTCTGCTGAATGATCAAAAGCTTGAAGTGGTTGTTGTGCAAAAACAATAAAAATAAGAGGAAGCGAAGAGGGAAGAAGAGCCGACAAGGAGAGAGTCTCAGCCACAAGCGGTGACTAAACAAAATCAATGAAGAAACTTCAAAGAATTAGAGGTGCTACTTTCAGACAAACACCCCAAAGTGTCACATCAATATTATCCATACATATTCACTCTCATCTATACCTGGAAGTTGTCAAGCCATGCCGAGGGGTTCTCTATGAATAGATTTTCTGTGTCAGACTGAGAGAAGACGCATCTGATATATAAACTCAACTCTGGTCTGCATGAGCTCAGCTCAGACAATTGCCTTCAATATCTCTAGACCCTGGACTAACAAGCATTATGACTAATTATTGTAAGATACTATATTTACATGTACGCAATTGAGAGTGTGTGGGTCGACTAGTGTTAAAATGCCCCAAATATGGATTTTTGAAAATTACCTTTCATGCAGTGAGTAACAGCTCTACGTGACTAAAAACATCCTGCAAAGTTTTAAATCTGAAGTGCACTATCTATAAAGTTATTTTCTCTCGAAAGAAAGATTTGAGCCTGAATCACTGAAATGAGTGGTATTTTAAAACGAATCCCAAGCCGTTTCATGTTGACATCAGCATGAAACATTAGCATAGTGCTTGCCCACTTGTTGGTCTTTTTGCGTTGGTCTGAATGGAAATGCAGATTAATTCTTTGCCACTATGTGCCGCTTTTGAAGAAGTGAAAATAGCGGTTTACCTGGTAAGGCTATACAAAGCAGCACTGTGCTCACAAAAGCTGCTTTATCAGGCATTATCATAGACTACTGTATACAGGTGACGTCACCCATAGGTTACGAAGAATGTTTTTGAAGGAGGAAGCAACTGTCGCCAAAAAATAAATAAATAAAATAAAAAAACTTTCTAATAATCAAACATAAAACATATACAATATCATTATTTTTATATATATATGATAAAAAATATATAAATATATATATATATATATATATATATATATATATATATATATATATATATATATATATATATATATATATATATATATATATATATATATATAAATAAATGTATACTTATTCAATGAGGATGCATTAAACTGATTAGACTCGTATAATATTTCAGACAATTATATTTCAAATAAATATTGTTTATTGTTTGACTAATCAGTTGCATTTATAGTAAACAACAAATGTAATATTATAACTTACAACTGCACAAAATAATGTAAATGCACAAGTACACTTGGAGTTGTGTATTAATCAGCATTTGTAATACATGTTGCATTGCATTTAGCAGTTCCTTGTCAATTAAAATGCCATTTTTGTCTAAAATGAATGAATATGATGTTTGCATCAAAACAAAATAACTATGCCTAAAACTATGTTAATGTGATACTACATGGTTACTAGTGCAATGCATTAGCAGCTGAGCTACATGTTCATGGAAGACTTTTGAGTTTGAAGCTGTGGAGGAAGACAGCTGATAGTTTGAGTGACAGCATTGAGTGCCGCCCCACAAATTGTCTTGCACTTGTCCATCACAAAGAGCCCTCTAGCTTGCACAGCCGTCAGAAATTGTGTCTGATATTATGAGACTGAAGTTTAATTTGAGAGTGTGTGACTGCTGAGGAAAAAATAATACCGGATTTTTTAAGCATGACAATTCAGTGAATGTATTGAAGAGGCTGAAATAACATGAATACCCTCATTTGACTTAATAAGACTATTTAGAGGTGCATTAATCCTTGGAAACTGTGTAATTATCTGGAAATGGAAAACAGAGGAAAGATCCATCTCACTAAAAATATTCCCATACTACTGCATCTGTCTAGATAACTAAAGCTGACCACATTATTTAAACACAACTAAGGCCAAAGCGAAGCCTTTGACTGAAAATATTCATTTTAAACACAGGTTGTCGGTATGAATAAGTATTACTTTCTAATCATGCATTTCACTAGAGCCCTTGCCTACCTCTTTGAAATTAATATTTCATCCGCTGCTGAATGTCACAGAAAATTTGAGGTTATATCCATGCATGCCAAAACCTATCTTCATTTCATTAAGAGGAAAAAGTGTTTCCTCTGATTAAGTCATTTCCCAGTCCAACGGGTCAGGAATTTCAAAGAAAATTATGTATAGTGTGTACACTACAGTATATACATTACATTTCTTTGTGTGCATGTCTATATATATAAATATACACCATCTTCTTTATATATATCATCGGAAAATCAACTGTTCATCTGAAGTGTATCATCTAAGTGATTCTACATCTGTTGCTATGTCATCTGTCTGATCTAAAACAAAGCTGAATTTCATGAGAATATAAATATACTTGCGTACTCCATTTGACCTGATTTAACCATCAAAGCCAGTATGACAGGATTACCTTCCTCTTACAACAACAAAGATAAAACATTCATTTCAGCAGTTATTAAACAGAAATTTTAGATCACTAAATGTCACGCAATGCAATACGTTTATGCTAACAAACATGCACTTGGAAACCAGACTCATTGGAAATACCTGACTGCCTAAAACTGCAAAAACTTACCTACAGTATACATTCAGTTCACTGCCATTTCCAGGTGAAATGAACACTAGAGACAACAAAACACTAACAACTTTTGTTATTTTCATACATATTATGATTAAAGGGCAGATTATTGATGAACAAATGCTTATTTTTAAGCAGTTCCTTGCACAATACTGATGCAAAAAATAAATAAATAAAAAAACTTTGTGCATGATTAGTAAACTAGTACATTTTGACACTTTCATTATATAACTAGGGCCTTATGTATGGCTTCTTGGACGTAGTAAACTTGCTTGGTACATTGTTGCACTTGAGATGGAGAGCTTGATTACGAGTGGCATTACAAACCAGTTACAATACTCCACAAAAGAGCTCAATGCTTTGTATAAGGAAGCTAAAATAGCATGGCTGTTCCAGCAAATGGTTGTTTCTATCAAACAAATAGCATCATAACATATCGTTGCAGTTACGTTTAACTGTTTTAGAAAAAAAAATAAATAAAAAAAAAAAATAATAATAATAATATACATGGGCATTTCACATTGTTGCTGGATAGTACGCATTAATTTCACCCAATACATGGCAAAAATATGCTCTAAGTTTGCACAAGGACAACACAAATGCAATATTATGTTTGTGCCCAAATGGTGGCTTTCTGTGATTCGTAATTAAATAAAAATCTCAGTCTTTGCGCTCCTGCTGCAGTGGCTCAAACCTTACTTAAGTAAGGCTTCTTGGCTGAGATTTTTGCCTGGCTCTCTGTTTCCCTTGAGCTGGATGGAAGGAGCAAACAGTCTCAGTGTTTGTTCATCAATCACAGAGATTTCTCTCTCTTTTCCTCCAGCTTCTGCTTTCTCTTCTTCTCATGTTCCCTTCCTGCAGGGTCACGCTCTTACCCGCTCTCATGATTCCGTTTTTACAGAGTAAATACCAGTGACATTTGCTTGAGCTCAGGATGGTCACCGATTAGACTTAGCATTAAACATAAGCAACCATTAAAGTATCCATACATGCAGAGACGCTTCAGCTTTCTAGCCTGTAGTGCTGATCTTTTCTGAGTGCATCTATTATTTTACTAAAGATTATAAAAATCATATCTTAAAGCAAGACCGAGACACTATATATATATATATATATATATATATATATATATATATATATATATATATATATATATATATATATATATATATCTTAAATCATAGAGATCTAATGGAATGTTTGATGAAAATACTCTTAAAGAACCAGAAACAATGTTGATTCAGGAACACATCCCACTTAGCAGGAGAAAAAAAAGTGTTTTTCTGATGGTTAAAAATCAATCAATCAATCAATCAAGCAAAATTTGGCAAACATAAAATGTTTCCCTTGAGCAGCCTTCAGACAAATTCAAATGCTATTGCTTCAAATGCTATTGCATGATTGATGTGTGTAATAGTAAGAAACCAACATGCTGTCCACGCCTCGTCAACTCTGACCCACATCCAAGCCAATGCAGATTAACCTCCCGGACCCTCAGAGCAAAGAACCACATCAAGCCCTTCACAAAGACTTGCTCAAACCTGACCTTCTGTTTTCCAATGCCAAAAAAAACAAAAAAAAAAAAAACATTTTGAACAAAAAGGAGTCATTGAAGAGAGAAAAGTTAAAACAGTATCTGTCAATCCTTTAAAGACTCAGACGGCTACGGATTTACAACCAAAATTGCCCATGTTCCCAAAGCCCCCCTTTAAATTACAGTGACTGCGAAGGACGTTGTTTCATCACCATACTTTGACTAAACAGCTTACAGTTTGGATTAGGGCTCTGCCCCCCTGTTCCGACACGGCTGCCTCGAATAAACCATGAACCCGGGATAGAGATAAAGCATTGCTCTTCAACTACCAAAATGGAATAAGAACTCATCCTGACAGAGCCGTGTGTCTTGAGGGCTGGGGAGTACCGCGGTGAATGAACGGAGGCTGAAGGTTACTGGTTTTCAGAGCCTTTCCTGGAAACAAAGAAGTGAGCCGGTTTTGAGAAGAGCATGGGTAAATGCATTCAGTTTAGTTTGGGAAAGGTGAAAAGTTTAAGGTGGGAAACCGATACGCTTTTGATGGACAGAAAGAAACAGAGAAGAATGTCAAAAGCAGCAGATAGAGAGCCAGGATATCACTGTATCTCTTTATCGAAATGTAATTCAGAAACAACACGATTAATCTCGCATAACAAGATGGCATTTTGCTGTTAGACGCAGTATTATGACAGGCACCCGAGGGCAATTTCTACTGTATCACAAGAATCTCAATGCCAAAGTTTGGTTCGCCATAGATCACTGTATAATGCTGACTCATGCTGGATAAACTGAGCTGAGCAGAGTCACCCTGTGCCAGCTCACTGAGGTACAATGTCATATTTGACCAACCTTGACATCTTTCTCATGTCTTTAACAACCACAATGTGATTCGCTTATAAAACGAACCAAACGTGAACACTGTGCCTTGAACAGTGGCATCTCACCGAAAATGAATTGTGTCCTAGTGCATAAGTTCCTCCGAGCAGCTCCCTGTGCTTTACTCCACCGCCTCCTTTCACTTAGCTTGCTATCTGTCTGCACCATAGAAATAGGATAAATGGTCTGCTCATAAAAAGTCTCTTCACCTGCTGGAAGCCAGCAATGGGGAAGGGATGATAATGTAGGCAGTGTTCAGTACAGATCAGATTTCTCATGTACACCCAAATGGCAACTAGTTCAAATTTTACAAAGAATGAAAACAAAACATGAAAAGCAACTGCCATGACATATCATTATTCTCTCTCGAAACCTTTGATTCTTATTTTTTTGTTAAACATATTTAATTTAACCCCTTCTACCTTGTTCAAAAGTAACAATAAAAATACTAAAATATAATAATGATAGTAATAATTATAATATATATATAATATATAGTTTAAGGATTGCATAAACTAGTCAAGTAGTCTAGTGATCGACTACTTCAACCACTAGTCGGCGCTGTCGGAAACAATCAACTACTCGAGCATGCATTAACCATAATGCGTACAAAGAGTTTGCAAGTATGACATTTTTTTTAGGATTACAATATTGCGTGTAGCTGTTACTTTCTATGACCTTATCTATGGTGCATGTAAAATTAAAATATGTAAATAGGGGTGTGCCTAAAGCCAAATTCCTTATTCCAAATGGCACGGATAATGGCTTCAAAAATGAATAACAGACAAGGAATAATTCTGCCTGAATGCTCGGCTGAAGCTGGCACAGTCCGGAGTTTGCTAGATAACAGGTGAGCCAGGGGATCAGCGCTATATTATACACAGACCTCTAAAGTCACAAGTGTGAAGTCAATCAATGTAAACTTTATGAGTGAAAAGTGCGCAACTCACAGCATTGCTGTTGTCTCTCCGTGCATCTCTCAGAAATTAGAGCTTGGCAAGAATAATATCACCCATAATAATAATACATCATACACGTTCTATTGTATATATTTAAAATGCAATGCTTTAAACCTTAGGCTAATGTTATGATACGAATGAATGGATTAAGCACAGCGCGATCAACTATCAAACAGCAGCGCTGCGCGTCAGTCTCTCAAAAACCAGTTCTAGCATTAGCTGGATAATAATCAACTTAGATATGTATACATTTTCTATTTGCCGTACATATTTGTATCTTTATATTTTGCTGGTTTGCGCAGCACATGCACATTTGTTTAGTGAAGTTCAAACATAACGACTTGCTTAAAGTTTTAATGTGTGCATTGAATTGATTCAGTCGTGTTCAAATGACCACTAAACGTTTGTCATAACATCTTTCTCTCTCTCTCTCTCTCTCTCTCTCTCTCTATATATATATATATATATATATATATATATATATATATGTATGTGTGTGTGTATTCAAATTTCTGATAATAACTAAACAATTAAACAGGGATGATACAGAACACAATCACTCATTATACTCTGCCCCTTTTAGTAATTAATTTTTGCTCTGACTCTGGAGCTTGATGTAAAAAAAATACAATAAAATAATAATAATAATAATAATAATAATAATAATAATAATAATAATAATAATAATAAATTAAACATGAATGTGGTGTGTTTGCAGCCAAACCTGTAATAAAAAATAAAAAATACCTTTTCCTGTGAAGTCGTGCTGCTCACAGGTGTTGCATGCAGACAGCAGCAGGGTTGAACCTGATACTCTGGAGGTGAAGTGAAGGCAATAGTTATTCCCCACCTCATCCATACTTGCAGATTCCCTCTCCATCAAACATGACCTACAGGGTGAGGAAAAATACATTACCAACTGGAAATGTAGAAACACATAAATGAATTCACATACTCATGTGAACCATTCTTCTAAACCCGGGAGATGGATGATGCACTAAAGCTCCTGACAGGTTTTGCCAGTGCACGAGCAAGTAAGGAAAACAAAAGCTGCACTTCACTGATGCAAGACTCTACACAACCCTGGACAAATTATTAACGTAAAGACAGTCAGTTTTGTCTTAATTGAATATAAACAGTACAGAAATCAGATCATGTAAACAAAGTAGTTGTCACATGTTGCTGCTATAAATCAAACAATATTTGGGGCAAAAGAGAGAGGGAGAGAGAGAGAGAGAGAGAGAGAGAGAGAGAGAGAGAGAGAGAGAGAGAGAGAGACTCACTGTTCTTGTCTGCCTAATTACAGTAACAAAAACAAAATTCTTCATATACATTTTTCAAATTAAAAAAAATTCAACCTAACCATTTTCTTTTTTAATAAATAAATGCATATGCTATTATAGGTTTCAAATTATAACTTAAAATAAAATAATTTTGCTTCTTAAAATAATTTACATTTTCTAGAAGATTTGTATTAAATTTTAACATTTAAAAACAATGTTTTTTATTTTTTTTATTTTAATAAAGTTAAATAAAATAAAACACTGACATTCTTAAAAGGAATATTAATGTTTCATCACATAAAAAAATAACTTCTATTTTAATAAAATAAAATGCAAAAAGTTTTCCCTTCCTAAATTCTTTGTAGACTCTTATGCTTAGTTTTATTATTAAAACATTAGTCTTGTGCTATTAGAAAAACCTTCTTGTGGTGAAATAGCTAACAAAATAGTAACATGATCAAACTGAATAAGATATTTTCAGCGTTCCAGAAGAGCAGGAATGTCATCATCCAATATCATCTGTCAAGAAGTGCAGTTAAAGTGCTGTTTTGGCCTGCTGAGAGATAATCAGGAGCACTCAGCAGACTTTGCATATAGATACGCCAGTGCTTGTGGGAGCCTTGCAGGCGTAGCACCTCATACAGTATGTGAGGTTGTTGTTTTTTTTTCGAAAAATCTCTATTTGAAACAGCATCTCTATCTACAGTATGTCACTGTTCTCTGTTCCATTCGGCTGAACACGGCACACACAGCATCTGAGCTAGCTTATAGTCTAAGTGTACTGGGACCGGGAGGGTTGATCTTTCTCATCCTCACTGATCCAAAGAGATTGTAGCGCCCCTACTGAGATTGGTTAGTTCTCGGCTTACTGTTCTTACAGAGAAGATGAAGAAAAAAAAAGTAGAACATCTGTTAAGCCTGTAAGTTTAAAACTCACCATGATCAGATTTATTCTGATGAAAAATACAGTAAAAACAGTATTGTTTTGAAATATTTACAGAAATTAAAATAAGTGTTTTCTAATTGAATGCAAATACAATATGTATTCCTGTGATGGCAAAGCCAAATTTTCAGCATCATTACTCCAGTCTTCAGTATCGCATGATTCTTCAGAAATTATTCTAATGCTGATTTGCTGCTCAATAAACAGTTATTATTGTGATTTTTTTTTTCACATATATATATATATATATATATATATATATATATATATATATATATATATATATATATATATATATATATATATATATATATATATATATAATTATGTAGCTTATTATTTATTTATTTATTTATTTAATAGAAAGTTGAAAAAAAAGAACAGCAATTATTTAAAGCAGAAATCTTTTGCTACATTATAAATGTCTTTACTTTCATTTGATCTAATCGTGTGTCCTTGGTAAATAAAAGTATAAATTAAAATAAAATAAATAATATGAATAAAAAGGTTGCTATTAATATTATTACTACTAGTGTGGATGTTGTTATGGATGTCCTTGAATTATTTACTTTTTTTTAAAAACGAATATACTGCAATGAATATAAAAAACAGCATCTATTTATTTATCTTAAACATACACATATAAATAATCATCAAGCAAGTTAATCAGTACTTTTAATTATTCTCCAACATTTCAGATCCTGAAACACATTACATGTATGCATGCACAAAGTTTGCAAAACAGATTACAGCTCCACTAGAAGTTACGGCATAATGTAACACAACCAAAAATATGGGTATTTGGGAGTCCAAAAGAGTGCTTATCTATTCATGACAGAGCCTGCACATTTGGAACGTCATTACATTCTAGTTAGCAACATGTTCAAAAGGAATTATGAATCAACCAAAAGCCGAAGCACAACAAAACACACATTCCTTCAGAGAGAAAAGGGCCAATCCATTCCAATACGTCTTGAAATCAGCCATGTTTAGCGTTCCCTGCTCCAAAAAAAAAGGTAAATCAAACCCGTCCTACTTTTCCTCCAGTGAAGTGCCTGCAGTCTGCATTTGTTTTTGTGTGTTGTTTCTTTTTTTTTTTTTTTTTTTTTATAGAGCACTACGGGGAGCCATCAAGACTGTTCTCTTGAGATAGTCGAGGATTTCCAGTACTCCACGAAGAGTTAAGACTTTGACTGAGCATTTTATGCTTGTTTTCGCTCATTTAAATTACAAGCTCATGTCGTAGATTCCTTTAAGTCCAACGGTGCTTGTAATTAAATCTTGCACAAATACACCCAAGGCCAACCGATTTCTGCTTCCCTCCATGGGTCAAATCAAGGATGGAGAGATTTTAAGCAACATGACTTTCCCCTTTGTCACTGCAGCAATTCTGTGTGCTACATATATATGGAAGAGTGGGCGGCAGTGTAAAGCCCCCGGTAAACCTGTTTATGAGAAAGCAGATTAGCTTTTATATTCTTCACGGTTACTCCAGAAGAACCAGGGGGAAACAAACAGTATAAAAACACACTAGTATATACTAAATGCATGATGACTCATATTGAGGAGGTAGTAATATATTAAAAGTAAATTACATTGTGCTGCAAGGCTGGATGTGCATCCCCATACGACTAATTTCCCTGGGGAAATCAATAGCGAGTTTTGTGTGTCTGTGCGATTGGGAAGGTCTCATACTTTTCACATGTTCACATTGCCCTATTCTACTTCAGTACCTGTTTTTAATCTACCTCTCCTGGCTTTGCACACATGACCATCCGCATCTAACAAAGCACTGGAGCATGTTGGAACCCTAAATGGGTTTCACGTAGCCTAGATGAGACATCCATCTGTTTAGGTATGCAGCAACGCATTAATCTCCAGCCAGGTTCAAAATAGATGAACTGGAAGAAGGGGTTTCCCTATGGCTCTAATTTACACATGCATATATCGAAACCCACTTTCCACTTCATGGCTGTCGTCTGCCTGCTGTAAGTGTTCACGGAGAACTCTCAAAATAATTTTGGCTGGTTACATTTACAACCTTTTCGGTGGCTTTAATTATTGACACTTTTGATGCTCTGTTGAGACTGTGAATGCCTACGTGTAAGTTCAGATCCATTTTCACATCTTGGGTTTTCAGAACTTCTCATACCTGGCACACCGGGATGTTTTAATAGCACTCAGGCTCAGAAATAGAATCATCTTGAAGCGGTTTCAAAGCTTCTGTGAATCTTATAATTGAGCTATTCAATATTTCAATAGGATTGCCTGCAGTCAAAAGCACATGGAAATATTGTCCTCCTCTGAGAACCTGGGAGCGGCTGATCTGCCTCCCAAAAAAGATAAAAAAATGACTGCAAAAAAACAAAAAGAAGGGAAAACCCAGATGATAACAGATGGAGGATAGTTGGCAACTTGCCACATATATTTTTTTTTATGAAATGCTCCATTGATCATATCAATGTGGTGTCAATGAAACTGTTTTTTTTTTAAATGCTAAATCATTTTTTTTTTTTTTTTTTAAATGCTAAATCGTTTTTTTTTTTTTTTTGGTTTTTATATCATAAACCTCTATGGAAATGGCTTTTTGTGTAGTAATACATTATAACTATTTAATTATATATATATATATATATATATATATATACATATATATATATATATATATATATATATACATATATATATATATATATATATATATATATATACATATATTTTTTTTTTTTTTTTTTTTTTTGTATGCTACATTATTAAACATTTTTATTATTTTATCATTTTATTTTTGTAAACTTTGTGTGTATATACCAGCATAACAGTACAACCTATTTTATATAAATGTAATTACATATATTATTTTTTTTTATTGAAAAAAAAAGAAATAATAATAATAAAAAAAATGTCTAAATTACAATATCTAAATTTATTTAGGAAATGGAACAATAGAACTATTTAAGAAAAAAAAAGAACATTAACAATGCAAATCTTAGCAAATTAAAGGTAAACAAAAATAAATATTTGTAACCTCGGTAAATGTTGTTTCAAGGTTTGCACATAATTCCTGAAGTAAACACAGAGTATATGCAGAAATATGCATTTCAAAGCAGTTCCATGTCAATCACACAGCCCTCGGGCAACTAATTAAGCTCTACTGCTGCTACTGTAGAAAGAATGTAATGGTTGACTTATTTATTGGGTACTGAAGCCCCAATACTTTGGACGTCCCTGAGCGATTATCTGTATATCACCGTCAAACTGCCTACACTTCAAATGGCAAAGCATGACTCTAATTCATTGATGGAGGCATTTCACACTTATTAGGGGATTTGCATGCCTCTGTGTGTCCTCGCAGCATGATAAGTCTTTGATTAAGAGAGTTGTATCACCTCATTGCCTGAAATAGCCAAGCTTTAATACCTGGCAGTGGGATTACTGTGACATGGCCTGGGGCTAATGTGTCTCTTCCTGCTACTTGATTACTGCATTTAGTGCTCTAATGAGACCAAGCCGGCCTGGTGCCGCTCACATTTTATTCATCTGGCTCAGCTATTAAATGAAAATACATTAGCGTTTGTGAGGAGCATAATGGAGAATATTTTCCTTCTGATTCAGGAAGCATGATCATACCCTCAATATCCAATTTAAAATAATTAACGGCCCCTAAAAATGAATGTAGCATTTAAACCAGTGCTTGAAGTAAAAAAAAAAAAAAAAAAAAAAAGGATTCTGAAACTTTCTGGCAGGCTAACATGAGAAGACCCTAAAAACAGACCCTATTTACCTTATGCAATTCTTCAATACACGGAATGAATAAATGAATGAATGAATGAATAACATGATATGCTGTCAATTATTATTATTATTATTATTATTATTATTATTATTATTATTATTATTATTATTATTATTATTATTATTATTATTATTATACCTTACTTTTCAATAGTATTATGGTGATAATTTTTATGATTTATCTTTCATAAATAAATAAACATATAAATGAATGAATGTAGAATCTGTTTATTATTATTATTAGTAGTAGTAGTAGTAGTATATACCTTACATTTCAATAGTATTATAGTGATATTTCTTTATTAATTTATTTTGATAAGTAAATAAATAAACAAACAAACAAACAAACAAATAAATAGATAATAAAATTATGTTTACAATCTGTTGTCAACTATTTTATTATTGATATTATCATCTTATTTATCATCTCCTTATTATTATTAAATACCTTGCATTTCAATGGTATTTGTGATATGTCTTTATTTAATCTGTAACATTTGGAATTAAATAAATAGATAAAACAACTACAAATTATTTATTTATTTATTTATTTATTTATTTATTTATTTATTTATTTATTTATTTATTTATTTATTTATTCATTATTTTTTTTATGAAACAGTATATATTAAATAAATATATAATATTGTATACACACTTGTCCGAATATTATATTCCATCTAGGTCTGACTCACCAAACTTTTGTGTAATGCACAGCATATGAAATAGCTTTGTAAGCCAAACAAAAAGGCAAGCCACTTGAGTGGTAACTTGTCCTCAAGAGCGTTTTATTAGCTACTCAGCAAATGAGCTGATTTCTGCCACAGCTACTGCCACCAAGAGCAAATGGCTGAACAAATATCCATGAGCAATGCTCGGTCAAGTGTTGTGTGTGGTTACTGGTGAATGCAAAGAGCTTTGTTTTCTTTTTTCAGTTGAATTGACTGCTGAGTACACAGAGAGTGGCTGGAGTTTCTTATGAGATGTACTTAAACACGAAATGAATGGAAAGACCTATGCAAGCTGAAGCAACATATATTTACTGAACCTTTATTCAATTTCCACCAGGCACGGAGGGAGTTAGATGGAGGCCGAGCGCGCTCTGAGACGATATGTTAATGGACTGAATGTACAGAGAACTTCATCACCCCATAAAGGCCTAATTCTTCCTGTCACCTTTGCCTGAGATTGTTTTCAGTATTCACAAGTGCATGACAGTGCAGTGCACTTCTGCCTAGTCAAATTAAGCCCGGCTAGATCAGCCATAAATATTCACAATATGAGAAGCCCATGCCAGTTAACATCCTTCATCAGACCCAGTGGCCTCTACGTGCAGCGATATATAGAGCTCTGACAAACTTGATAGACTTATTAATGGGAAATCGGACAGAAAAGTTGGCTTTTAATGGCTGTATTATTAGTAATACTAAATAGAACATCTCAGAATCGTCTTACATGATAATTTGATTATGTCTCAGTCCCCATGAATTTTAAATAACTGCTATTGTAGTGCTGTTCAGTTAGACAGATATGAGATCACTTGAACCATTAGCTACAACATAGCAGAGAATTTAGAAGAGCGTTCACAGTAACAGCAATTTAATTGCTTGATGCTGCTAGTGTGAGCTAGAATGACAACTCTTGAAAACTCTTAAATATAAAGGTTCTAAAATATGTATTTTTGGTGTGTTGCCATGGAAGAAATGTTTTTGGTTCCCCAAAGAACCTTAAAGCGAACAGCTATTAAAAAGAACCATTTTTCCACCCTAATATCAAAAACATTTTAATTATCAGAATAATCTTGTTCCACTTGTGCAATGAAAAGTTTATACAATTAACCTTTCCACTGACTCCTACAAATAAAGGTTCCAAAAATGTCTTTTTTTTTTTTTTTTTTTTGAAAGGTTCAATGGATGTGAAAAATTCTTCAATGTGCCGATGAACAACGTTTAGTTCAGATACTCTACATGGAAATTAAAGGTTCTCCATGGAACTAAAAACCAGTCAATGCTGAAACTAAGAAACTTACTTTTACTTTACTTTTGTCTTTCTGAATCTGAAAGCCAAATCTGTCTATTGATCAGAGTCTAAAAGACCAGATTTTCCAGAATTTGTAGTTATTGTTCTTTCAGAAGACTAGTTAAATTGACTACTTTATGCTAACTCAGATTTTAGTATCAAAAAGCATGGCTTATATAAGAACACAGGATTGAAATTACAAAAGGACATTTTTTGTAGGTGACTATTCCTTTGAGTTTCTAAATTTACTCAACTGTTGCCACGCTAATGGTTGGTGTTGCTCATGCCGCCCCGAAATCAGAAATGAACAACTTCCAGTCACTTTGTCGCTGGCATGAACACCCCTTTGGCATTTTGCTATAAATTACCTGTGATGTCATCGCAGAGAAATTTCTCATGTGTTTTATCCATTGAGATCAAAAGTGCCCAACCAATTGGCAAGCTTTCATCTCTCGCTCTTTCGCACGCTTGCACACTCACTGTGCCTTTCGCTCTCAACTCGCTAATGAGTCTCGATGCGACTAACGACCCTTAAAGCACTAGAGAAATATTTGCCGTTTCATGGCAAGTTTCAAGTTCAAAATTATAAAGAGCTTTTAGAAAAAGAAAAAAAAAATACTGTGAAAGCATAAAGGCTGGTGAGAGAAAGGCAAATAGTGAGAACAAGATAAGAGAGATGACACAAAACCAAAAAAGCACTACGGAATAATCAGACCTTACGATGAACAAAAGCAGCCAGAGGCCTGACAGAGTGAAACAGAGAGACAATGAGAGAGAAATAAGGACCTTCATGTGCATATCCTGGTGTGGAACAGCTGAATCACCCCAGCACTCAACAACCAGTGAGCTACAAGGTCAGCTGCATCGTTTTAGGCTCACTGAGTTGGCAAAATCTACTGTTTAATGCAATCAGAATAGGTGGTGTCTCTCCAGGGTGAACGAGAATTCAAGGGCGGACTTCTACTAGGGTGGATCCTGTTTCACACGCTGTGGAGGAAGTAGCATTCTCATTATATCGACAGCATGTGAGCAATCGTGTGGGCAAGAGTATATTTCGCTACTCTTGCATTCTGTTTCCATTTATGTAATTATTTGTCAGTTTGTGGAACAGATTGACAGCTTCATGAAATAATAGTTACATTTGACACACAGCGTAGCATATAAAAAATAAATTAAAATTGCATCTGTTTTTTCAGTAGATGTACATCAGAAATGGTGGCGCATCGTTGGTGGGAGCATTGTTTTTTTTTTTTTTTTTGTGATTTCTCTAGCATGCTGCAATCACTGGAAATCACCGGAAAGAAATGGAACGTCTATGTGGGACAAATGTTTTCTGCCCAATGCAACCTATCTCATGGGAAGTCATACTAATCTGTATAAGGTGGCTCAGGAAATGCATGATTTGGCTTGTATAAAAAATAAAATAAAATAAAATGTACAACCAAAATCTAGCCTTAATTATACAGGTCAGTTCCAGCATATATTCTTATTCAGTTTCTGAATTTATACTGAATTTGAACTAAGTTAGCAGACAGAAACTAAAACAGAAACTCAAATTTGAATTTAAAAGGATAGTTAAAAATAAATTAATTAATTAAAATCTGTCATCATTTACTCACCCTATATCATTAACGTACTGTTGATCCTACATTATACATTGTAAATCACTTATTAATGGGTTTGCCACTGACTAGAGGTAAAGATAATACTGAAACAGATAGTTTAGCCAAATAAATGTACTCTAACGTGGAACACAGAAGAGATATTTTAAAAAACAATATTGACTCGTTCATTGCGAAAAAAAAAAAAAAAAAAACCTTTCAAAGGAGTTTTTCAAAATCTTTTTGTGTTACAGAAGAGTATCATTTGCAATTACAAGGATGAGTTAATGATGACAATTTTCATATTTGCAGTATTTCCAATGACTGATGATGATCCTCAGACAACTTGATGCAGGTGCTGTTTTTAGCAAATGTGAAGATAGATCAGAACCACAGATTTGTTGACAGCTGAGAAACAGCAGGTTTTCAAAGGTGGGGGGGGGGCTTTTCCTGTAAATAGGATCCAGGCTTCTATTTAATTCTGTTGCACTACACATCTAGTTTTTAATGCAAGCATGTATCATGCTGAAGGCCACATGTGTACGAGTGCCACAGAAATATATACACAATGCCACCGATAGCATACAACATACCTACACTTGTACAGCCACATGAATATCTGATATAGATGAATAATGACTGGCTTTGCTGGGGGACACTCGTGAAATGCATCATGTAGTTTTTTTTTTATTTTATTTTTTTTTTTATTAGGTTTCATCAAACTTTAAGATACGATATTTCATGAGGACAAGATAAGGCAGGTTCAGACTAGATACAAACCCCAGACAGGTGGCCATTCATTTTACTCCTAATTAATTAGTACACATAGTAAGGGGGCAAAGGGCCTTCATATGTATTCAAGCAGTGTATTAATTAAAACAGATAACAGACTGCCTAAAGACACTTCATTTGTCTTTGTCACTTAGAATGTTCTTTAACTGGAGACTTTAAACCAACACCGCATAAAGAATGACCCAGACCGAGAGGAAATCTTGCAATATCACTTACACTAACAGCATGCAAATGTGATGAAATAGATGTTCAACAGGGCTCTGTGCCGTTCTGCTTTGACCTGGAAATTCATTTTATCCGAATTTGGAATCGAGTTGAAATCGGAAACAAAATCAGGAAGCAAACAGGATAGAGAATTGTTGTTAATCAAAACAACTATTTAATGCTGGTTTGTCAAAGGCTTGTTAGAAAATGTGAAAAAACAAACAAACAAACAAAAAAATTGAAATTGGCGGTTTAGAGATGTTATTTACAGAGAGAATGACAGATTGATCAACAGAATGATATAGCCAGAAAATGATTGAATCACAGACAGACGGATAGTTACACAGACATACAGGCAAGATAGATAGATAGATAGATAGATAGATAGATAGATAGATAGATAGATAGATAGATAGACAGACAGACTACAGAATGATAGAAAGACAGAACAATAGCTAGATAGAACGATAGACAGAATGACAGATTTTGCACATCAACAGAAGCTCCAGAGAAGGATTTTTTGTTTTAGTTTTTTTTACACCTTCTAAAGTGACACTAATCACTGTTTTTGACGTTGTTCTCACCTTGCACTGTACACTCATGTTTCTAGCCTAGAATGACCTCAGCAACCGACCTAAACACCAAGAAAAGCACATCAAAGCGCTGGAGAAAGTTGGGGCCGGTCGATACCAGCGGAGAGAGCGGGATAATGTTCGGCATCCATTCTGATCTCCCTTGCCTGTCATGCAGTGTTGGTGACAAATCGTTGGTGACATATCGCCGTGTCCAGGTGGAGAGAGTATCCTTATCATGAGCTGACACCTCTGGCCAGCAGGTTTTGTTCATCTGTTTGAGTTCATCCTTGAAGAAGATGATATATTAATGGCACGTCCCCCTGGAGGTCTTCTATGCCTCTGGTTCGGTTTCAGAAAAAAAAGAAAGAAAAAAAAAAATTCTAGCAACATCTTTAGTGTCTGCTCTGAAGTACTTCAGTGTTAGTGTAAAAGCAATGTTTTTTTTTTTTTTTTGCTTTTTTTTTTATATTTCAATATATCCATTTATGTCTGCATATATAGTGATGGATTAATGCATGTGGAATATCTCCTACACATTTCCTTCTGGCTTCTTCCTTCTGATATAAAAAGATGCTTTATTTTCTCCAAGCAGTGCAACTTTTCATTATTTTCATGCATTAGTTTTGAGCTCATTATTTTGAGTACGTAATGGAACAACTACGCCTTGTCTCATGGCAATTCATTATCCGTAGTGTGGACCTGTTTTTTCATAGCAGAGAAATTAAATTCTAGTCTTTTTGAATGGAGCAGTTTATGTGTTTGTTGTACAAGTACGCGAGTACGTGAGTGTGTTGTGAAGCAGGGAGAAGTCAGGCGTATATTGAGGATATACTCAATATATTATTTCAATTTTTCATTCCCAGTCTCAAACATGCTAAAGGAATTATGAATTGCTTTAGGTTATTTGTTCTCTGATAATAAGCAGTATAAATTTTCTGCATAATATTTCTTCACTTCAGTACTTTAATATGTTACTTTAATGTTTTATATGCAATTCACATTTCCATAAATACATTTATTTATTATCTCTGAAAATAATAAGCTTTAGGATTCTGAAACAATTACATTTTTTTTTTACTTTAAAACGCAAATCCATAATTATAATTATTATTATAATAATACAATTATAAATTAAAATAGAAATCATTTTTCATTCCTAGATTTGAATACGGTCCTGGACCTTCTGACTCCACTGTATATTGTCATGTCATAGTTTCTTTTTACTTTTCTTAAGTTTCCCTAGACTCCCTGTTATCTGTTCCTCAGCAATGTCGAGCCATAATTCATTCGGGCTAAAATCGTAAATCCATTTAGAGCTTTAAATAATTAATCAAACCTTTCTCCAAGTTACAAATCCTTCATTATTTATGCAAAATGCTTATTGGACCATAGCACATTTGCTGCACTCTGTAATTACTTGTGGAGTACCTTAACGTGTTTACTTTCTATAGATTATAGCCCTACTAGCCCAAAAAGCAAGCAATTCCACGAGCAACCCGGAATACAAGCTAATATTTTATAAACGTAAGAAGTAGTGATCTCGTAAAAACACAATTTTTCATTCTGTCTATGGTGCCTGAACATGTAACTTCACACATTGTAGCAGTACCTCAGTTAGAAACACAATGCAATGCAACACTATAGCCTTTTATTACTTCATGCTAGTTTGCACACCATTACATGTAGACTAAAGGAAAATGCCCCTTTGTAAACTCTTCCTTTGTGGGGAAAAAAAGGAACAAGGAACTGAAAAGGTCAAAGAACAGCTCAAAATGTATTCTTTCACATCACCTGTAAAAGAACCAATATCAGACATTCCTTTTGCGAACAAATCCAAGAGACTGAAAAGCTTTTCAATCTATTGTGTTCACCCCGCCATAGAAATTGACTGGCTGTGTCTTGACCTTGGCCTCTGGTTACAACATCACTTGGTTCTGTCGAAACCCTCTCCTCTAGCAATACTATAAACCACACTTTCCAGCTTTAATGAATAGTTTGAATATAAGCATTAACTGAATGCATACCGATATTTGTGTTTTCATTAAAGATGTTATTCATTTAGCAAAATAATATTCATGTGTAAATCTCATGTAAGCTACTACACTTAACAAATCAATCAATTCATTATGAACGACATTTTTTTTATCTATATATAAGCACTATTGAAATGATCAAATTACCAACAATAGTTATCTGATTGAAACAAATTATGTAATAATTTAGAAATAACACATCTATTGAAAGGTTAGTATTATTTAATATGCAACCATCCATCCATAAACAGTTTATGAATGAAATATGTTAGGAAACGGACGTGCACGAAAATGTATATGCTCAATAAATCATAATTTAGCATTATTTAGCAGACGCAACGCGATACTGTCATTATTTTTACGCCCGCTAGAGGACGCTTAACTTTAAAACGTAAATATAGGTCATAAAAATGTTTGCACAAACGACATGTATGGTCGTTTTTTGTTGGAGGACATGCTCATCTATCTAAATAAACACTATAAAAATTAACAAATTAGCAAAAATAATTATTTTCAACAAATATTGACAAATATTGGAAAAAGATCAAATAAATGATGCAGATTGCTGCAAATATTTGGCTACATGCCATTGTTAACCTTTCATTTGTTCAATAATAAAATACAATCAATATTTTTTTTTTTTTTAAATACTGCAGTCTGTTCAACAACACATAAGCATGATAACATCTCCAGGACCGTGTTATATGAATATATCAAATGTTCCCATTAAAAGCCACAGTCAAGCCATCATGCACCATTGAGGAAACCGTTCCCAGACTCCCCAAGTGCAGTCAGCATCTTTGTGGCCTACATCATCTCCTCAGGGCTACACATGCTCCAACAATGAGCAACATTATGCAGAGTCGAGCGAACGGCTCATTAAAGAAAGTTCAGCGTTCTACGCGTGTCAGTCATGCTATGGCTCTGCCTGCGAGCACAACATGCTAATTGGCTTCTCTCTAAACCAAACCATAAACAGAAAGTGGACTATAAATTGGCTGAATCAGATCAGCTATGAATCACTTTTATTGAACAAGTGATTATTGTAAGCAGTTAAATGCATGCTGGGGGTGGTCTGAGTTCAGGAATGAGTATGCTTTATGCTGACTATAGGAGATTCTGCTTTATGAACAAAATGACTGCTGCCGAAAAATAAATAAATAAAAAAGTAAATAAAAAGATTTTGGAACCAACAAGGACTTTATACCCTACAAAATGACAAGTGATGAGTAGTTCACTGTAATAAATGTAGCTTAGATTGAATCTGATTCCATAGAATCACATGCTGAGTTTGGTATATATACATTTATTTAATATGATTTTTTTATATGAGTTTGTTATAAGTTTGGAATCAGACAAAAAAAAAAAAAATATATATATATATATATATATATATATATATATATATATATATATATATATATACGCAGCGACTGAACAGATTTTCTTTTCATATTTACTTAAAGCACAAAATAAACACATTAAAATCTTAACATTTTATTTCTACCGCAGAAAGATATCAATACACACATTTTTTCAACTTTAAGTCAACTGAAGTTAATCTATTCTCTTGTCTGATTTGTTTGTTGGGCAAGATGGCGGATTTGGCATTATGATTGGTCAGATCCCCTGTCAATCAAGCTCTTTGCAGTCAATTACTACTTTAAAAATAAATATAAGAGATGCATTGGTTGATGGTGTTGTTCAACACCAACTTTTATAAATGGAATTGAAAAATAATTCACCTTTGGTTGAGCAAATATTGGCAACAAACAGAGGCGTGTTGATAGTGCCACTATGTTCAAAACATCTTCCTGGGAAATCTACTAAAGCTTACAACTACTAAACCTCACTATACACAGAAAACACAACAGGCCTGGGTCTGACTCGTGATTGATTCAGTTCATAAGAGTCAATTATTTGCAAGACAGACTGCAAAGCGACCGGCAAGGACAACAACATACAGCATTGTGCTTTCTATTTATTGTCTGGAGTGTTCTTCTCTCATTATATTCATTGCACACTGCAAGTTCACAACTCACAGTTTCCCAAAGAAATGCTATAGCTACTATATGAGTAGCAGGCTATCACAATACTGCATTTTATTCGCATAAACCAAAAAAATGCAGGCGTTCAAGAACTTGAGCATCATGAAAGCAGTTTTTTTTTTTTTTTTTTTTCTGGTTCTCGTATCTTTCCCAGCACAATCATGTCTCTCTGCAATATTGTATCTACAAGAGTGCTCGAGTGGGAATGCTTGACACCTAGAGCTAAGTGAATGCCATGTCGCTCATTCTAACAGCTGGCCAGCTGCTCCGTATCTTCCTCTACAGACCCATCTGCAGAGAACCGCCAGGTTTTGTTCCCTATCTAGCCCACGAGACCCGGCCGCTGACACAGAGCTTGAAGCGTCATGGTTATTTTTCAGCCTGTCAGATGACACCGAGCAATGAAGGATGAGAAACACTGTTAATTTGGGAGTCTGAATGGTACATCTGGGAATGAAGATGTGATTTTGGGGCAGCGAGAGGCAGTTCTCTCGGATCAATGCTTTGACACCGCTGCGCCCACCTGAATTGTGTCCCAACAATAGAGCGTCTGCCGCCGAGTCTCTGCATCGATACAAATTAATTTTAAGCTTGTTAAAGGGTATTAAGAAACACATGAGCATGCTCAAACACACACAGTCGAGTGGTAGGAAGAGAAAATGTGGGTTTTTCATGTCCCAAAGGATGGTATGATGGATTGGCGCTCTTGTCGTGAGTGTTTTTGCTCATTTAACACAAATCCCTGCTCTCAAATTGAGATGCTTCTTCGAGACCCTCGGTGCCACGCTAACCCAGTAGACTGTCATCACCTTTATCGAAAACCAGCAAAAACCTATGCTCCCATTTGGAGAGGGAGGAGGAGAAACACAAAGCTTGTGTCTACGGGGTTGCATTCATGCACTTTGGAGAAGAGGGCCAATCAAAATTTGCATTTAGATTAGAGTTGTAATGGAAAAAAATGGGGCGATGAATCTTGCTGAGGTAAAACAAGGACTAATTTTCTTGTTTGTCAAATAAAAACATACAGGCTCCACACTGAGTGGAAAATATGTGTATGACTTGGTTTTATGAGGAACTGTAATTACCAGATATTGCAGTATTTAACTGATAAAGGCTGTGTGGTAAATGCACACAGACGGGAGACATAAATTACATTTAATTTCGATAAAGTCAGAAGAAACTGCTCTGTACTACAAGATAAGCTTAGCCACATATTAAAGAGGAATGGTTCGTCCAAAAATACAACTTTTGACTTTTTACTCACCCTCAGTCAAATCTTATTTTCTATGGAATACAGAAGCAGAAATTATAATTAATCTTCGCACAGCTATTTTCCAAACAACATTTATGTCATTATTCAAAGCTTATTTTCTTCTCTGGCGAAGCTATGGAATCTATTTATATTTATATATATATACATATATTTTCAATGCAAAAGTCATGGTTTTTATTCTTAGAAAAATGCATGAATTGTTAAAAAAAAAAAAAAAAAAAAAATATATATATATATATATATATATATATATATATATATATATATATATATATATATATATATATATATATATATAATATAATATAATATAATATAATATAATTTTGGAGTTAACTATTCAATACAATAAATTAAATATAGATGCATTTTTTTTCTTTCTTTTTTTTTTTTTGCTGCAGGAAGATTCATAAAAGTGGTGTTCCATGGTCAAAAAAGGTAAATAAATAAATGAATATAAATCATGTAAATAAACAGATAAACAATTAAGGTTTTAAATGACACAAGGGTATCTATCATACCTGTTCTTGACATCACTGAAAACCGTATATATATGGCCTCTAATAAGGAACAAAACCAGTCAAAGAGCCCTGAACGTTCATTTATACAGGCTATATTAGGTCTAGAAATAAATTAGATAAAGTTTTATCATTTATATCTGTCGAGGTGTTTTTTATTTATTTTTTAAATCATTTGTTTTTATAGCGCCCAATCCTCAGCCCGATCCTGGCGTCCAAATCATCCGGGCCCCAAGCTAACAAAGGTAGTTAATTAAACAGGCGAGGTTTTAGGACACACAGACACACGACTGGATGATCTTGTAAAATTGAACAATAAATCTAATAAGCAAATGCCACACAGAAACAATGAGCTTAATTCTCTGGTTCCTCTATCCATTCCCTTATAAGCACAAATGAAAATAGCAAGTATTTCTTTCAGAGACAGACAGTCTCATTTTCATCACCAGATGTGTGTGAGTGTGTATGTGTGTGTGTGTGTGTGTGTGTGTGTGTGTGTGTGGACTTGTTGCTATTCTCCCAGTCATAATGGCAATCATCTGACTGTCAGCAGATATCAGTCTCAATGCAGGGCTGATGAAGATACAATCCTCCTCTTCTTCACCCAGAGCCCCTTAAAGAACAAAAGCACAATGTGATACTCCAATGGGCCCCACTTAAGAGCCGCTTCTAACCGCTCTCAATTTGACGCCTCGGCACCTTTATTTACTCACGCACCTCTGAAATACAAATTCAATCGGCTTCTTTATAAGCGCCCCAGAAAAAGCGCTTGTTGCTGCCGCAGGAGGGAATAGAGAGATTTGTGCTGTTTTCTTTTCCCCTCATTCTTCATAATCATGCAAATCAGATCAGGGCCGAGTGAATGCTAAAGAGTATCATGGGGTCTCCCAGTGGCCCCTGAGGATGGGCATCCGGGGTTGTTTTCATAAGCATTTTATTTAGATTGTGACCTTAAGTCATACAATAAACAGGCTATCATTATTACCTCTCTATTTATGTGTTTGCCCCATGCACTCGGATTTCTCATTGCACATCAATAAATATCCACGTCGGAATCTCAAACACCTCCAGTTTATGCTCAGAGTGCTTTCCGTAAAAACGTTCCACACTGCATTGCTTGGAATTACTGAAATGCGAAGTAGAGTCCAAGAAGAACCGGTGACTGTGGAAATAATTTTATTAAAGTTATGCCAGCATCTGTGAAAGTTTGCACCGAAACCACGTAAAATTAGCACAGAATGTGTAGTAATCAGAATTTATGCTGATTACTACAAATCTAATAAATTAAATACAAAAATACACTGAAATTTAAGATCTCTGTATATGAATTGCATATTAAAATTTTGCTCCACTGGTAAACTGATAAACATTTGTAACAAATATCATGCATATATTAAATTTTATATATATATATATATATATATATATATATATATATATATATATATATATATATATATATATATATATATATCACAATAGACATCAGCATTTGAAAAAGCCTACTCTCTCAGATTCACAAATTAAATGTAGCTTTTTCCATCAATTAATTTTAATGTTCTGTCATTCGAAATTTGATAAATTAAAAAGTATATATATTGCTGGTCTTTATTTATTTATTTCTCCAGATGTATTGGTTTATTGCTGTGGAAAATGACTCATCTTAGTTACTGCCAAAAGTTTATTTGCTGAAGTACTCAGTCAAAAACTGTGAGGTTAAATCACTGTTTTGACAGTTTTACCTGCAGTTTTGCACAATTATGGAACCCAATCATTCTGCAAATGCAATAACAACAACAACAACCGGAAGACCTCAGTATGGAGTCTATATGTGTCTGCCAAGGACTCTGATCCAATGGGACAAAATGGAAAAAAAATGATGATTTACAATGAGTGTTTCCATTAAGTAAAGTGTTGCAAATTAACACAATTATCATTTGCTTGGAAAGTGCTCTTATGGGAGAGCAGTAGTGGAACAGTTCTTTCCAGTCAGTCTAATGAAGCTTCTCGTTTAACAGAAATCAAATGTAGCAAGAGGGAGAATTAGGCATGCCAGTGATTTATTGGCTCTGAAGATTTAATTTCCTTCTCTCTAATAAAAGTTTTTAACAAGGGACACTTAAAAAAAAAAAAAAAAAAAAAAAAAAACAGTTACTTTTTCATCCTCCCTCACTCTGAAGTTCGCGACGCTGCTCACTTTTCAGCACACACTGTTCAAAATTCATTAAAGCGAACCAGCACACACCACTCGGTTCCATCTGGGATATTAGATGAAAACAGAAAATCAAAATGCCCAAAAAGAGGACAAAAGAGACTGCCTGTTTTTTTTTTTTTTTTTTTTTTTTTTTTTTCTTGTTTTTTTGTTTTTTTTACTGGCCTTACCTGAGCTTACGATAAGATAAACTACACAATGTACTCATGTATAAAAAGGAGTCTAGAATCTGTGTACAGATATATCCATGCCATATGAATTAATATGACGGTTTCATGTCGTTTCTCAAATTGCACAGTGAACATATGCTGCGGTTCCAAATAGCTCATTTAAAAGTTCAGGTGTTACAAAGGACAAAGACACTGAGAAAAGTTTCATAAATGAGTCAGCTTGTTAGCAGAAGCTTTCATACTAAAGTGACTTAGAAAAAAAAAAGAGTTATTTTCTGATGTGCAGTCAAAAACCTGGGCTCTGATCCTAAACCTTGTGAAAGACAAGGAATACGATTTTCAAAACTTTAGCACAATTATGCATCTTTCCAAGGCTAAGAATGGAGTATGGAGTATCTACATATTATTGGTTGGTCTCAGAGGTTCCATTTCATTTAGGATGCTGCCATTAAATCAGGTTCAGGTTTTGTTATTGTCTGTAAGCGGTGTATAGCATGCGAACGCATCTGGCCAGGTACTGTACAGCAGCTGATATAGCTCCAACTCTCTTCTCATCGACGCTGACGCTCATTGTTAAAGACTACGCAGGCTTCATTGCTCCACAACACCCATAACTGATGTGTCATTGCCGCTAGTGTTGTTGAAGCTGCAGGGCTTTCAGAATCCTCTGCTCTCACTGACAGGGTTTCCTTACTGATCTTTCTCTGTCTATTCTCTCTGTCTCCCTCATCTTTCGTCTTGCTCTGAGATCCCTTTTCTGATGTCCGACCACAGCTTGGACTTTCAGATCAGACTGTCTAACACCAGGGGTTTTCAACTTGACATGTGCTTCTTTCAGGGCGTTCAACGACACAAAGCTGCAGATTTGACAACTGCCCCGTTCGTTTTCATTTGCGGTGTACTTTAAAAAAAGACCCTGGTCTCCAAAACTTTGATATGTGACAGGTAGCAGGAAAATCTAAAGTCTGAATGCTCGGAGCCATCGCTGAGCTGTCAAATGATGTTTCCGTCTCCTAAACACAGGGTTTTGTTTGTATTCGTTTGGTGCTTGCATCATAGGCCGTGATTCTTGGCAGCAAGGCCTGGCGTGCTCCCATAGGGCTCTGCTGACTCAGTGCCTTCCGTATCTCTGCCGTTCCTCGCCCGCGGCTATCTCTGTCTGTGCGTTCACACTCGCGGTGTCTTCAGGGGGTAAAGGAGAGTTCATTTCTGTGATGTTATGGCAGCTGCACTGCTTTCAGCAGGTCAGGCAGAAGTAGATCAAGGACAGTGTAAAAAGATTGGGAACATGCAGGCTGAATCGTGAGATTCAAATTAGGAGTGCAGATTATTTAAATAATTCCTTTTTTCCAAAAATGAAAATTCTGGAACACAAAATATGGAATTCTGAACTATCCCTTTAAAAACAGTTCTTATTTAGGTCTTCAATCTGTTTGGAGAAAAGATAAGAAGAAATAAAGGTGTCGCTACAGCCCTAGTGGGATGGAGTTCTCAGGAATAATGGGAGATTTAAGTTACAGACATGATTGGCATTTAATCCAGTCTGCCCGAGGTCTCTCTGGGGCTTAAGCTCCGTCCGGACGGTTCGTTTCCCTCCTTCCCTCTCCCTCCCGCCCTGGGCCAGGCTGTGATGGAGGACATGCATGGGCTGGTAGTTCAGGCCACCAGTGCAAAGCTGCAGGCAGGTGTTCCAGACGGCTGGCTGGTTAATAGAAAGCTTAGCTCCGGGTTTGAGTCACTCAAATGGCTGCTACGTCTCTGACAAACCTTGGACGCCGAAAAGCTACTGATCCTATAGTGTTTACACAGCAATATCGTATTGACTAGAACATACAGCAAATGAATGGGAGGATATCTAATGTGCTTAAACCTTGGCAAATATTTCACGCTGCCTTTGGATCTAGAGGGCTCTTACATCAGACAGTCTTTCACAGGCACATACTATACCGCTACGCTACTCCTTCTGCCAATAAACATCGGTTCCCCTAGTAGCCAAAAGTGCCATTGATTTAGACAGAATCTGAGACGATCGGTGCACCTTTTCCAGCTGAATGGAAGTCACTGGAAGTGCTGAACAGAAGAAAGGTCAGTCAATAGCGTTCCTTCTTAATAAGGGGCAACATTTAGCCACTGAAACTGATTTTCAGGGTATTTTAACGGTATATACTTTTTCTTCTAATTATAGAGATTTCAAACATATTTCAGCTTAAGAATTAAATAGGGGAACCTACTTGAATTTAAATTAATGGAGATATTAACTGAAATTAAATCTGATGTCTATAAAGTAGAATCAACATATTAAATTAATGTAAACACACACACACACACACACACACACACCTGTTTCAGTTATACAATGTTGAAAGTTAGTTGAAAGGTTTTTATTTTTTATTTTTTTTATAAATGTTTTTGAAAGATACTTGCATGCTAAGCAATTCTGTATTTAATCAAAAATACATCAACATTATGAAATATTATTACAGTTTAATAACTTATATGTAACTGTTTTCTACTTAAATATGTTTAAATCGTAATTTATTTTATTCTTGTGATTACTTCTTATGATCAATATCATCATATTTTTGTGGAAACTGTGATAAAGTTATTATTTCAGGATTATTGGATAAATAGAAACATTAACATCATTACATCATTTATTTAAACCTTTTATAACTGTCACTTTTTGAAAATTGTATTCATCCTTATTGAACAAAATTAATTATTGTATTATTTATAATAATTAAAAAGTTTTTATTAAAGTTTTAGTAATTGTTGTGTTTCTGTAATTTGCATTAGTTTTTATTATTATTATTTTAAATTACATTGACTAGAAATGTTGATAATCAATGGAAAAGAAATAAGTTTACTGTTATTTCAAGTTACAGAATTTTTTTTTTTTTTTTTTTTTTTCATGATTTTAGTTTTAGCTAACAATAACAGCCTAGCCTAGCCTATCATCCAACATTCACATCTCTCTGAAATGGTTAAATGCAGAAGTACTGAACCCATGAGCAGACTATTAAGTATCAAAATTCAATATGATGAAGATTTTTCTGGTCATTTTGGTGGCATTTTCGCCCTGAGCCCTGGTTGATTTGTGACATTGCAATGTTCTCATCAGCATGTAGCCGAGTTTTATTGTTAACCTGTGAGACTGTAGAGTTAAGAACTCATTTGATCTTCAACATTTTCTCATATACCAGTCCTTGTTGCTTTCTGAGTATCGACCGCATAATCATGTAGAGCCGCTTTACAATGATTGCCCTGTTCTAAAATATAACCAGTGCATTGTTTAAGCACCCTTTGAGTCAAAGCTTGTGTGAAAACACCGCACCACATATCCATTCGCAGGCATTGATCACTGCTCTTAATATAAAGCTTAATTCTCACACGTGTCACTCAAACTGACAGCGGCACAATGAGATGGATGTGGAACAACATAAAGGAGTTGAGTGGAACAGGGGAACAGAATGAGAACTTGAGTAAAAAACCATCTGATGACACAGCATCACAGGCCAAAAGAAAACCATAAGAAAGATTGTGATTCAGCTGTGCTCAGGTGTGATAACCTTTGACCCTGAGCTGGCTCTGCCATCCACTGTTACACAGCTTGAATGATTAAACCAAGAGCAGCTGTTCACCAGCTTAAAGATCATAGGAAATCTAAAGACTTTCAGTTCTGTGGCTTTCAGAACACACACACACACACACACGCACACACACGCACGCACACACACACACACGCACACACACACGCACACACACACACACACACATATTATATATATATATATATATATATATATATATATATATATATATATATATATATATATATATATATATATATATATATATATATATATATATATATATCATTCTGCACTTATGTACTCACAAATATTTGGTTCAGAGAAATTAAATAAATAAGGTCATCAAATGACTAGATCCTTTTCATGAGTCTATTAAATTAGTATTATTTCTTACTAGCAATGACAAAATATTGACTGATTGATGATCGTTAATTCATTCATTCATTCATGAATTCACTCACTCATTTATTCATGCATCTTTGCAGCTCTGCATCTGGGTTTTCCAGGCTTTTTAGTGTCAATTTGTTAAATTTATGAGGCCTTTCTTGATTATTTATTAGGCTGCTTGAGTCGGGTACACACTTTATTAGCTCTTTCCATCTTTGTTTTCTCACCCTGTCTTTATATAAACACCCCTTTCTGGTTCTCATTTCTCTTCTAGTCTTTGTCCTGTCTTTCTCCTCCCTGCAGTTCTGCCTTCGAAGCAGTGATAAACAACCATTGTATTTTACAGGGTCTTAGAGAATGGTGAGGGGTACAGTCCGAGCGAAAGCAATCCGTCCTAACTCACAAAGGTGAACCTCTACTGATGGTGTATAATTTGCATGCTCCCGGTCATTCACAGAATAAGATATTTCTCAGAGCTGTTTGTCTACAAATAACCCCCTTCAGAGAGAATCCTTCATTCTCCGCATCTCTTGAAACTCAAGTGAATTCTATATTTTAACTGCGTGTTTGAATTGTAAATTGTGCCTTAGGCTCAAATGTTACTGGTGCCATATTAGTTTAAGGGCATTTTATTGACACATAAATCTCTGCTGACCATTTTCTGATGGTGAATAATATATTTGTATGTTTGCATGGTGAATAATGCATACTTCTCTACCTAAATGCCATTTCTCTAAGCAAATTCCCACTTGGTAAATTATGGGTTATCTGGACTGCAGTGCTTTATGGCAGCACCCTCTTTAGAGAAGGAAAAATGTGTTTATACTGAATGTATTTAATGATGGTATATACATTAGCATATGGGACAGTCCTCAATATTTACGTTTCAGTGTTTAAGTTTGGATATAAACTGAAATGTAAAATATGGACACAGAGCATTTCAAATTTACTATTATATAAAATGTACAATTATTTATGTTTGCACAGCTCTAGAAAACTAGAAATTTGTAGGAATCTATCTAACTATCACATATAAATGTACAATATTTCATTTACAATATACATAGATTTAAAAAAAAATACATTTTAAATTTCAGGCATAGAATAGATAGAATAGAACAGAATAGCTAAAAAGCTTTACTCAAAATGTAAGTAGGGAAAAAAGTTATTCAAAATATTTGTACAAACTGGAACAGTATCTCAATTACAGTGGAGCAAAATATGTTTGTACATAAAATGCTTAACGTTTAAAATGCTGCCAAAACATTAATAACATCAATTTCAGTGTCTGAGCAAACATTTTCAAATCTACATATGCAAATAAGCACTCATGCACGTCACAATTTGCAGCCATAGTCCTGTTTTGAGGTTTTCTGGTCCCTAAAGATTTACAGTATACGGTGTTGGCCAGAAAGAAATGATATGATATCATTCAAAACTCCCCAAAGAATTCCAAGGATCCATTTACCTTAATTAAAACAGCGATGACTTCCATGCCTAATAAAATATTACTCACCATACAGTCACACACACACACGCCCGTGCGTGCACCTGTGCCTTCGACAGAATTAAAATACCACCACCCCCACATCTACCATTGAGTGATAAACAGATTTTAGATTAAGGTCTTCATACAGATGAGCTCCATCTTTCTTTCTCCAGTTTGCCACAGTTGCAGCTGCTTATCAGTTAATCATGTTTACGACAGGCCTGACAACTAATAACTTTCCCAGGGAGTTGCTTCTCCCGCCTCTTAATCGGCGGCGGCAGCTCGGCGAGCCATATGCTCTCTGATTATTGAAGGTGATGAGAATGGGGAACGTCGGGCAACACTCAGGGAATGCTGTCAGGCCCAGGCTCCGTGTTATCGGGGGCCAACATGCGGGTCAGGGCTCCAAACGCAAGGCTTGACACATGCTAATGAAGCACGCTCTCATCAAGCATGCTGCACGACGCAGTCCGTCGAAAACGACCGGCGGAGCGTTCTGGACTCTTCCAGAACTGCGGGAGCAGTCATATCCCATTATGTCAGCGCAGAATAAGCACTGACCCTCACCGTCATGCGGACGACCCACGTTGTGACAGCTTGTCTTGGTCGCGAGCACAGGTGGAGGAGGAGAAGAACCTGGCTGATGAGTTTAGACTTTAAAGCAGCATCTTGCGGGTGTAAGTGAAAGGGGAAATGCTGCATAACCTTGATAAAGTCATTCCTCCCATGCACCAGCATTTCAGGTCTATGAAATTAGCCCAAGACGACAGGTGTCAGCCAGACGAGTCTTGATTCAATTAGTCTGACAATGACTTACAGAATTACGTCATTTATAATAAATGTAGAATGGGGCTTTGAAAGACGTACGGTGGAGGCAGTGAAAGCAATCATTTTAAATTAAGTATTGATTCATAACACGATAATTCAACACTAATTCTGGTGATTAAACTTAAAACCATAAAAATGCTGTCATCATTTAATCACTTTCTTATCATTTTCAAACTCACTTTGATTTCGGAATTAATCTTTAGAATTATTTTTTTTTAATTATAATATTATAATTATATGGGATGAATGATGATAATGTGTATATATATATATATATATATATATGTGTGTGTGTGTGTGTGTGTGTGTGTGTGTGTGTGGCGAGTGGGGCGGGGCCGAGAGGCGTGGGAATGAGGAGTGAGGCCAGGTGTAGTGATTGGAGATGAGCTACACCTGCGCCCCACCGCTGGTATCGAGTCCCACGTAGGAGATGGAAGGATATAAAACTGGAGCGACTATAGTGAAGTACGAGAGAGGACCAGGCCTGGACAATATTTTATGTTTGCTTTTTATTTTGGGCGCACCAGTCGTCCGTGAGGGGCTGGTGCACTGTTTTGTGTTTATTTTTGAATTATTAAAATGTTTTGATTGTCCGCCGGTTCCCGCCTCCTTCTTCCCGATGAGTATGGAGCTAATATTATTACAATATATATATATATATATATATATATATATATATATATATATATATATATATATATATATATATATAATTACAGTTACATTTTAAATTAGGGTTTCATTTGAAACCTGTTTTTTATTTTAAAATGTCATGTTAAATTTAATGTTACTATCCGTTTATTTGAAATTATTTAACATTTACTGGCAAATTCTGAGTGAAAACTTTCGAACATTTTTTTTCAGCATAAATTTCCCAATACATTTTCAAAGTCACATTTTTACACGTTGAAAACATATATCGCTGAAAACATATATGAGTCTGAAATATTTGTATACAGGTTTTTTTGTGTGTGTGTGTCTTTTTTTTTGTTTGCTTTGGATGCAAAAACAGAAAATCGAACCTGATCCATAATTTTTTTTTTTATATAATTGACAAGAGTTTCGGAGGCAAAAGTGACTGACACAAGGTGAGGTTGTATTAAATTTTTAACGTGCAAAATTTCCGGACAAGAATTTCGGATTCAGTGTGCAATGACCTTTAATGTTATCTCATGCATTAACCAATGTTAACAAATAAGACTTTATTATAAGGCAATAGAAAAACTCAGAATAATGAATCACTCAATACCCACTTACATTAATCTTGCAATCTTTGAAGCTCGACTGCAGTTTTTTTAGAAGCCTAGTTCTGCTGGTATTTAGAGTATATGTTTCAGATAACCTCTTAAATGCATTGGATCAATATTTTTAGTCTGGAGCGCGTCTTCTCAGACTGGCAAATTTAGGCTAGGTAATTTGCCCAGACCCACCAACGCTAATGAAATGCAAATCATCAAATGAACTCCAGCTGATGGGTTGGTTTTCCTTGAACTTTGTTTAATCCAATCCTTTAATTGCTTAACAGGATCAATCATGGAACCTTAATTAGCCTAAATGTCCAGATGTGTTTAAGTCATTCAGGTTATGGAGATTGGAAAAACGTAATGGAGGCTGGCAGTCTGGGGCTGTCTGGGAATTCATCTACTGCAGTCAGTCATCTCCTTGCAATGCAGCGTGAACGCTTCCTCTCCCTGCCAGTCCACTTTCTCTATCCCCCTCTCTTTGCGCCGAGATCAGTCAGTGAACCAATGCTATTTTGCACGCTAAAAATTTGACATTACTGCTTCCAAAAGTGGTATGACGCAACTTGCATAGCCGCATTTTGGCCAAATGACTGGGCTGCAAAGACTCTAGTAGAAGAGAGATGTATGTTTCACAGGCGTCGGATGACTGGGATGAGTTTGACTTTAAGTCACCTCAATCTATGCTGAAGTGACGGAGGTTTCGAAAGTGTTGACATAAGCCAGTCTCCACGCGGTGGAATCAAGGGCGTAGGCTTGCCTTTAACATTGTAGGGACATTTTAAAATCAATCAAACCATACAGAAGCACCACGCGTTCGCCTACAAAGTGAAATTGCCTGCTGCAGTTGATCAAATGTTCTCGTTCTGAAAAGTTTAAAGGAACTATAACTTTGTGGGAAGCAGTCTGACATACTGTATTATTGAACAACACTTCAGGTGACCGTTTATATAAAATAATAATATTTAACTTGTTAGAAATATTATTATTTCTAATCAATTAAATATATCCTTCATCATATACATAGAGTTTGCACATAACTGCATTTCTATCATAACACAAACAGACATTCCTCTGTTTGCTTTCCTCATAACAAATACTCAGCAAACAGTCCATAGTACATTAGATATGAAATATGCTATCTAACACGATTTAGCAAGACACATGTCATTGGCGACAACTCATATGGAACCTGTATGGTAAGAGCCTGAAGTTACTGTTGAGATTTTATAACCGTTGCTTAAATTTATGACTCTGAATCATTTTAGCTTTTGATTAGAACAGGCAGGTTAAATTTCACCAGCCGTCTTTCGCTCTATATGAACCAGTGTGAAGTGTCTCTTTGATTTTATTTGGCTTTGAAAAAAGCCTGTTTCGGCTGAGAGCATCCAGGGATAAGAAGTCAACTGCTTTTCCATTGACACCTTCCCTGCAGGAGTATCGAGTCTGGCGGGCTTGGAGAGCTACTCCTCCTTTTGGCCTCCACCGACCGTTCTTGGTGCGCCAGCACCTCCAGATCTATTGTGAGCTAACCCAAAAACCTGGCAAGTCGGGGTAACTGTTTACACTTGATGCACTTGAATGCCGCCAAAGCACCACTGGGTGGTAGCAGGTGGGGTTCAGCGCTGGCAAACTGATAAGCACATTGACCTGCACACAAACAGCTAGCGATCAATCCCGAAGCCAATGAACCAGGACAGGAGAGGCGGGAAGCATTGAGGCATATCACAGAATTATTGGGTTGGCATCAGGTTGAATCAGGTGGTGTGAGAGCTGGAAAAAATGTCAAAACTATGATCTGCACTGGATTCTCAGGATTGACGAGGTGGTGATGTACAGTACCTCTGTTACAGAATCACATCAGGAGGTTGAGGAAGTCTTTGGCTACTGAAACACTGAGAAATGTGTTACATAACTACAGTGCAGCTTTAAACTGTTCATGCACCAGACACATATATAATCCTAGCACCTCATTTGCGTGAGAGTGGCTGTCTCTTAACTGTTTGTTCCAGTCCTTTGACATTTCTAAAGACCAAAGGCTCAACAAATATATTTTATAGTTACAATGGGTCCAAAAAACAGAGGCCACAACTAAAAATATTGCACAATAAGATTATTAACTTATGCATTAAGTATCTTGAACAAGGGATAAAACTTTAACAGCATTTATTAATTGTTAATAAAGTTATATATAGATAATTCAAACCATTTTAATATTTAATAAATTATATAAATGAAACATAAGTCTATCAAATTAAGAATTGGAATTAAAACAGTAGTATCCAATTTTCTTTTTTTATGCTGCTCTTTTCTTTAACTTTCTGTTTATCAAAGAATACTGGAAAAAAATAATAAAAAATAAGAATATTATATATATATATATATTGTAGATTTCCTTCCAACTTTCTGTTCTTTTCTTACTAACACAAGGATTTTTCTTAGTAGTGTTTGTTAGTAGTGACCAATTAGAAGCCATTCTCTTTCATAAACTGCCAGAACTGATCTCATACTGCTAAAACAGTGCTTAATTGCCTTATGGCAACAATATCTGAAGATATGACAGTCCCCAGTAATTATGGACATGTCTCTGCTCTTGGATGTTCCATGATCCATTGCATCTGAAATATGGTTTAATGTCAGCCAAATCCATGCTGAAAGCTTTATTTGTTGTTTCTGTTTTTGAATGAGAGGAACGCTTTGTCCCTTTCTCAGAGAATCTAATTGATTGATTAAATTACCATCTAATCATGGTAATTTAGGATCCTGACACATCTTGTTGAGTGCTTTCCTAGCTGGAGATGATCAGATAACCACTAGCACACTGCGATCCTTGATGGATCCCAGCAATAATTGCAAGCTGCTCCCGGTGACAGCTTCAATGTAAAATTGCTGTTGACTTTATTGCAATTGCTTTTTGCTAACAAAGTGACAGAGGTTATTCTTAACATGATATGATGTGATAATTATTCACAGATAAATGTTCGCTCCACTTTACCATCGAAAAGCATGCAGTATGCAGTGACATGCGGGTGTGAGAATAAAAAAAAATCAAACTAAAAAAAGATGCAGTCATCAAATTAACAACTACATCTCTAAACTAAGTCGAATGTCACTTTTACAGTTTACTTGTACTGTATCATTTTAAAAAGTACCTGTTATAAATAACAAAAATAAAATAAAATAAATAAATAGTCACATAATAATAAGTTGCAATGTCTTGGGCTCAACTAATGATACTTTTAGGATCAGGTGATCGACAACTAGCTTGTGATATGATACCATCATGGTACATATGTCACATTTCAATGCATTGCAGTGCATCATAAAATCCTCAATTGGATTGCAACTGAAACTACATCAAACACATGAGACCTGATGGATCAGATTCAATCTCTTGTACCTTGTAGAAATGTGAATGAACACGCTGAGATAATCTGTTAGTTTCTGCTCATTTAGATGACTTGCTTCTTCATTTATCGATTGGCAGGACAAGCTATGAATGAAATAAAAATATTGGTAAAAGGATCTAAAATGCAATTTCATGGCAACAAATATTGCTCTATTTATATGATTGCATCAGCACAGCTCTACAACTGTTACTAATAAAAGTAATATGTCTCTAAACCATAAAGAATAGCAAGTGATGGACCGAAGGTTCATACTCCTTCAGTCCCATGCGAAAACACACACTACATTTATCAAGTAAAATTGCATTTCTGTGCTTTCTCATGGTTGTAATCGAGTTAGTGATTTCACTCATTTGATTAATTTAGAGCAGTGGTAAATTTGGTTATGACTGGTAACATTAGCTAAAAAGCTCATTTAGAACTGAGAGTCCCATATTAATAAATATTTCATGTACACTAATATCAGTCAAGAGTTTGAAATGATTACTTTGTTATGCTTTTTTTTAAAGAAGTATCTTATGCTCACCAAGACTACATTTATTTGACCAAAAATGCAGGAAAAACAATACTATTGTGAAAATTATTAGTATTTAAACTAACTGTTTTGTATTGTAATACCTTTTAAAATATAATTTATTTCTGTGATGTAAAGCTGAATTTTCAGCATCATTAAATCTTCAGTGTCACATGATCCATCAGAAATCATTCTAACATGCTGATCTGGTGCTTAGTTTCGGCTCTTAATAATGATTCTGATTATTAATATTGAAAGGTTTTCTGTTTATTTGTCGGCTGCTATTTTTTATTTTATTTTTTATTTTTTGGAAGCCCTTTTTCGGGATTCTTTGAAAAATAGTAAATGCAAAATAACAGTATTTATTTAGAAATCTTTTGTAATAGTATAAATATTTTTTTATTGTCACTTTTGGTAATTTTAATTCATTATTATTTTCTAATTTCTAATTTAATATTACTATTAATATCGCAATATTAATTAAATCAATACTGTATGCAGGCACTTTAATTCCAACACACTTTAAAATCAGGGTAAAAAAAAAGAGAGCGTGCATGCATGCTTATCCTCTATGACAGCTAGTTTGCAATTCCACATGTCTCTAAGACTAGACATGCTGTGAATATACAGGCATTATTATTAGAAAGACAGTATTCCACAGGAGCCGTAGAGCATTTTAGAGGATGTATTAAGGATTTATGTTTCTCCGCTTTCAGTGAACAACCTCTAAGATGCCAAACAGGGGTCAAAACAGGGTAACTGATATCTCTAGAGGACTAGATATTCCACAAAATATATATTGTAGCCACTGTATGGTTAAAAAAAAAAAAATCATTAAAATATCTGTTTCTTGGCTATACAACTGAATTCTCTGTTGTTTTTTTGTTTTGTTTTTTGTTGCAGGTGATGAATCTACTTCCCGGCTGACCGTAGTCATTTTGCCAGCGAGGGGAGTGGTAGAGCACCAGACTCCTGACCTCTCCTCAATCCCCACTGGCTTCACGCTCCAGCTCGTGAGCCTCGGAGCCCTGGATTTCTTGTCTCTCACCTCCCATTTTTCCTCTGGACCTTGACGTGGGAACAGTGCCGTAACAGACCGCCCAATGCTGAGGAGGGACTGCCTGCTGCTGTTCCTGTGCTTCCTCTTTGAGCAGAGCTCCTGCGCTCCCTTCCAAAGCAGGCCAGGGCAAGAGTGGCCCCACAGCCAGACGGGGCCATCGACGGCAGGAAGGAATGGAGGTTCCAGAGGATTTCAGAGGGTCAAAAGGGGCTGGGTGTGGAACCAGTTCTTTGTGCTCGAGGAGTACATGGGCTCAGACCCACAGTATGTTGGAAAGGTAAGAAGCGCACGTTGATCATGATTGCATTTCAGTTGCAACACTGGTTAATAACTGTAACAGCTTTCGGAAGTCATACTCTGCTGAGCCAAAGCCAGTGCCGGTCTGTCGACCTTTCCTTTAATTTGTTTAATCCAGACTCACTGCTTAAATTCGCTGGTCTAAATTAATTAACACATTCTATTCCATATTAAACTCAGAGACTCAGTTTCTTAACTTTGCTCAAATTAAACCAAAAGCACATGGACTGCATGACTTACAAGATAGTTAAGTAACTGCTACCCATTTGGAAACCGTTCTTGATAAACATCAAGGAAAGAAAAATCACTGACTTTAGAAGTAATACAAACTCAATTGAGTAAGATCAGGAAGACAGAATCGACAAATTTGGTATCATTCACTTACCATGCATACAAAGATGTATGCGCATCAAATCTGGGTGCAGCATTTTCAAGCACGTCGCAAGTCATTTAGAATCTTAATTTAGAACCAACTCAGACCACAGTTATGCAGGCATGAATAAAATTAGCAAAACTATATATATATATATATATATATATATATATATATATATATATATATATATATATATATATAAACTAAAAACATGTCTGAGTGTTGTGCAAATAATAGTTAATGAAAAGGTTTTTTTTTTTTTTTTTTTGCATGATACAAATATAGACTATTTCACACTGTGGTTTCATGTGTTTATGGTAAATACCCATACTGGGAGCATCAAAATCCAGCCATGCGACAAAACAGACAGGGAAACTTTGCCATTTATTCTAATTATGATGCAGCTGACAGGTCAAATAATGTAATTTTTCCATTGTATTGCATGTACACGAATCTGTCATCAGGTGAAAATTGGCTTTTAGCATGATGCACATGTTTTGGTGGAAGACATGTACGCACTGACAGTGATCTTTAATCACAAAGCATTCATATTCAGCGGTGCATTTCCGAATATGCGGTCATAACAACACAACATGAAGCTAGAATCTCATTTTCATGCAGAAAAGTGCCGTATCCTTCCAAAGAACATCGCCTTTAGCAGATCATAACCCGACCTGATCTTTCCACACACTTATCAAGTAAAATGAGACATTTCAGTATGAATATTATTGCATGTTAATAAGATTCATCGCTGATGGGCCTCACCACTGTCAACTGTCACCTACTTTTTCCAAATGCATGTGGAGAGGTAAAGACTAAACAAATCTCCCAGAGTGAAGTTCTTTCATAGTGATTAGTGATGAGCTTCATTTTGTGCCAAAGTCATCTTAAAACAGATGGCTTCATCCCCTGCTGAGCCGAGCATGATTTGAACACCTCGCTTTATCTAACATTTAAAGAGGATTTTCCCTCTAATGAAGTATGAACTTGTGCCCTCCACCCTTTCCCCAGTTTTAATGGAGCAGACCACCTGAACATCCTTTATGTCACTCCAAGGAGAAGGAAACGACACATTAGCATTAGCTTAACTTTTTATTTTGAACTATAATGTCAGGTTTCCTAGCACAGGATTTCCTTCACTTTCTGCAAGAGCTGTTTCATTATCAAGCAAGCAACTGTGTATTTACCAAGAGAAGTCTGAGAAACAAAGAAGTTGACAATGGAATGATCAAGGCCACAACACATCAGCAAACATGACTCACGGCACAGAATGAATACTTCACCACCTTTGGCGGTGTCTGCTTTGCATACTTTTCAGAGCGGTTGGCGTAAGACGTCTTAATCAGGACAATGAGCCAAAGTAGCAGCAAAGATGATTAGCATAATGCAAAATAAATAAATAAACGCAGTAATGCCACAGTGTGCATTCAGTGAGCTCTGAGACCGTGGCAGATCATGGCTGGGGTTTAGAGGTAAGAGGAAATGCAAGAAAGCTTTTCTGTCGGATTGCTTTGTTTTTACCTTGAACAAGGGACTGGCTTTTGTCTATTTTGAATTAATAAATGCAAGACTCTCGTAACATTTGTTTACTGCTGTGTGACAGACAGAGAGTGGAGGGGGGTCTGCTGTGTGCCATGGTGTCAAAGGAATAAACCAAATGAAAAAGGAGCGAAAGAACAATGCTTGCATTTCTTTAGGCTTCTTAGTCAGGCATAAACTGCACTTGGGACTTTGTGTTGTTTATTTGCCATATCCATTAATTTATATCGCCATGCAAACTGCTTTTTGTTTGTGCAACAGTTGGTATTTCTGAAGAGTAAGGCTTCTCATAACTGTTTATTACATTTTCTTCTAGGAATAATAGTATAAAACAAAAAAAGCAAATGTGCAAATTTAGAATCCATCCCAAATTACCCTACCTCTGGTTGCCTTCAAAAGAATAAAATAAATAAATAAATAAATAAATAAATAAAGTAATATTAATACATAAATAACGCTAAAATATGTTTTTACAATGATATTAGAAAAGATGACACAACATTAAAAGCTGAAATTCATAAATGTACAGTTTTAACATTAAATCTATGTACACAAGAAGTTGAGAGTTCCATTGAGATACTGTCAAACAAATACACAGTCCAGGTTTGTCTGTCCATTGTGTGAGGAAGATTCCAGCGGTTGACTGGCAACTTTTTTGCTGCTGTGAGAGCCGCTAACAGTAAACATCTTTGTTGGACGGACAAGTTGAGGTCCCAAAAGTCATTCATTGAAAAATGGCATGGAGTCAGACATATCTTTTTACCCAACGATTTGAATCATTCATTCAAATACATTTTTCATAGTGCCTTTATGAAAGGATTATTGAATCACTGACTCAAATGTTTTGTATAAAAATCTGATCATTTCAGTAACCACAGTGTTGCTCTGAGAGGCACACATTTTCTGTTCTGACTTGGTTTGAATCTATTTCCTTCAGTGAAATGTAAAACAGACACTCTGTGTTTAGATGGACCCTACTAATCTGATCGTAATAGGACTACAACCACAATCTGAATAAAAAGTTCATCACTTAATTAGGACCCATAGTAGATAAATATCACGTGTGCATTTTAAAACAGTCTGACAACAGTCGGGAAGACTGTATATTCATGCAGTGTGCGCATGTCAACAGATTAAATCCGATCAGAAACGTGTGACATAAACGAGCATATCAAACTGTTGACATTATTAAGCGTTCATGTAAACACGAATTCGTCAATCAGAATTAATTAATTCCGATGGAAGCAAAAAGTGTCCATGTAAACACATCTACTGTTGTGTCTCAATGTAACTCACTCAATATTAACTTCTTGTTTAACTGTTGTACACAGTCAATATTGCATTTGCTCATGTGCTAATGTTCAGGAAGATGACTCCTTCATTTTCATTTAGATTTTCAATTCATTACTGAAGTGTTGCTAATATAATTTCTGCAACTTTATCAAACAGAATAACACTAATACCATTTTTAATCCACTGCTTTTCATATATGCATACTGTATATACCAGTTACAACAATAATCCCAGGAAAACATGCCTTGTTTGAATCATTTCAAATTAAAGAAATGGGAATTAAATGATCAAATTGCCAGATTTCATAAGATAAGTTATTGCAGTACCCAGGAAATTAACAAAAATGGCAATACCCAAATGTAGTGCAGTGATTTAAATCCATCCCTCTATAAAAATTGTAAGTTCAGTATTGCATCCATTACAACAAATACCAAATAAAGAGGGATATTAAAATGTACTGCATAACAGAAATAACTGGAAGTGTTGAAGTGGTAGACAGAGAGTTTTGGAATGTGGAATGTGGAAATAGATATCTTATTTTATGAGATAACATTTTTGCAAGCATAAAAATATTCATTTCAAGCAGAAGAGTTGATGGATTGACACATAATATGCAACAGCAGGCGGATGTACTTTATTTTTTTATTATTTATTTTTATTTTTTTCGGTATGCATTTATGCAAAAGCTGTGAGCATGAGATCATCACAGCCTCCAGACACTGGTGAAACTCTACAGCACATCAGCATTTTATCGTTTATTACGGAGGAATAAATGCCTCATTGAGCCTTTGGGAATACTGCAACAAAGCTTCAATTCTGCAATTAAATAATGCGCTGCCGTCCTTGATGTTGAGCAATGTCTGTTCGCAAGAAAAACCGCAATCGTTCGGCTGACTGTAAATCAAGTTCTCTTCCTCTTCCTCTCCCTGTCCTGATTTAGCCTTTCAATCACCATTAAACCCTCCTCTCGCTGTCACTCGTAACCACCCACAATTCACCTCTTTCTTCAATCATCTGAGCTAATAACATAATAAAGACTATACATAATCTCAAAGACACAGGTCAGTGGGTTTAAGCAACTTTATAATGTAACTTTATTTATGACATCATTAGCCAAAGAGTCATCAGTCAACCTCTCTGTCTAACCTACTGTATCATATCTGATAGCTTCAGATTTAAAAAAGCAAATGAACCAATATACAAAAGTGATTTGACAGGATGTGCACCTCTGTGTCATTTTATGATGTTTCAAGGCAACATGAAATCAAAATCGACCCCATCTACTTTCTGCATGTTCCTGGTCTTATTGGGCATGATTCATTAAAGCGCATAATTCCAAAGAAAAAATTATGTATTTTTTTTTTTGTTTTATGTTGCATGAAAATTCAACTTGCTCCGAATCTGAAGTCTGAAGCAATAATTTCCAGCTATAATAAATTCCTCAAACTTTTTAACCCCATCCTTACAAGCACCTGACTTCATTTACACTGTATTTAATGACATATCCAGTTAGTTCCTAATGGGAAAAAACATTAAATGTATGTTTAAATATTACCACTGTAACCAAATTAAAATTACATATAGCTAAAAACATTCTTGAATGGACATTATATAATAATATGAGGTACAATTAAATGTGGATTTATTTGTATCTGAACATATTATTATTTTGTCCTTAGCTTTTAAAATAGCTGAAATCAAGAGAAAATTGAGAATTTTTTCTGATGCACAAACATCCATTTAAAACCAATTTCCTCGGTGTCCTAATTATGTCTCTAAGACAATGAATCCAATATTCTCAAACCTATGACCTGAATTTATAAAACCAACAACTGATTTTCTAATGGTCTGACATTTGAATATAGTGGTTTATTAAACGATCCGCGACCGTGCGTCAAGTCAGTCCATTTTCAGGAATGATTAAAATGCATTGCTTTAGGTCAAATCGGTTGTGGTGACTAATGAAATGTCTCTTTGCAAGGACAAATTATCATAGTTATGACCAAATACATTGTATCGACTTGTAAATGGAGTAAGATTTATGTCCTGATGACCTGCATAAAAAGTCTTAAGTGAAATGGCAAGGAATTAGAAAGTTCTATAATTGCACCCGAACAGTAATTGAGTAAGAATAGAAGTATTGATTTCCCAATAATACTTAAGCAGAAGTACAGAATCCCCCAAATGATACTATAGTTTTACTCAGAAAAACGGCCGTTTACAGATGCAAACAGCAGTTCATATTGACTGTAAAGCAGAGGAAGCTTCTCAGAAAGTTAAGCTGGATCACATTCACCTCATATATGAGGATTTCAATCCCAGATGAGCTCAAACGAATCATCAGGAAGCCCAAGCGGATCAAGGGTTTATACAGTGTTTACAAAGACGCCAACCGACTGGGCTTTTTCTGTGTGTTTGTCCATCCCGCAGCAAGCTTTGGTGAGAAGACGCAGGAAACTGCACTTACAGGAACACAGAAGAACATCCGTGCCCTTAACAAAGAGCCCAATAAATGAAAAATCACTCAGTCTAAAAGAGATGTATGCTATGTTGTCTGGGAAAATTTGAGATGGGTATTTACAGACCCAATCCAATCATTTTAGCTGGGAGAGCTGCTCCAGGTCTTTTGAAGTCTTCCTATTCTCACAGCTTTTTGTACCTGCACTGACGTCATCTTTCATTTATCTTCAGCCTTTCTCAGCACAATCTGTTCATCAACTGCTATCCAAACAGCCCTTTCAGTTTCTGCACTGCTGTCAGCTTCACTTTTGTGCTTTTTCTTAAAAGAACAGTTCACCAAAAAATTCTAAATTTACCCTGGCATTTCAAACATCTTTACTGTTGAACACACACACACACACACACACACACACACACACACACGATTTGTAAAGAATCTAAGGATCATTTAATGCAACAACATATTACAAGAAAACAAACACCTCAGAATATCCTTCTAAAGATACAAACAGGCCTAAATTGAAGTTGTCAGCATGCTAGTTCGGCGAACATTTTCCTTTAGAAAAACTTTAGAAAATGCTTCTATCAGAAAGGTCTCTCATTTGAATACCATAATGCATTTTCTAGAAAGGCCATCCATTTTACAGCTTGTTTATGTGAGCTCTTTCTGGCTGACAGGTCGACACTTCCTCGCTCCCATTGTGTTATTGACACCCACGTCCACCTCATCTCTCCCCACCACCTATTCTCTGATTAATTCCCCGAAACGACTGCGATCTCTTCTGTCTGAGGCCACCTATCATTAGCTCTCAGATCTTTTCAACATAACTTAATAAGACATGGATCTGTGCATGGAAGCCAAGATAATTTTACCAGAAAAGGATGCCATAAAAAAGAGAGAGAGAAAGAGAATGTTTTAACAGAGATAAACGCAGGTTAATGGATATAGACAAATCACAAACTGAACCTATACGTCTTGAATATGTGTTTATGGTGTTATTGGGCACAATTGATTAGTGCACATTATTTTGAAAAGGGGGAGCGGTTCATGATGATTAATTTTAGTAAAAATAAATAAATGTTCTTTACATATTTTAAATGATGATTACAGAAATTGACATTTCCAGCCAATTGTTTAAAGTACTGCAACCTTTAAGTAAGTTAACATAAATGTAACATTCTGGATTTGTGTAAGATTTACTGAGAAACAATTTTCACTCAGAAAACTTCAACAGAAATTAAACATGAGTCTTCAAATGGAAACACTGAAATAATAAATAATAATAATTTAAAACATACTCAAATCATATTTGTTTATTTATTTATTTTTTATTATTGTTTTAGTCATTTAAAATGACAAAATAAAAATAACAAAAGATTCAATAACTGGCCTTCAGACAGATAAAAACAAACCTCATCAAAAACTGACTGCTGGTAGTGTTTCAAACTCAGTGTAGTATAAATCACCAATTTTTTTTTTTTTTTTTTTTTTTTTTTAAATCCAACCATTTTCCAAAAGATCAAATCTAGTACTGACCTACTTTTTTTTTTTTTTTTTTTCTCATTTAATATTTCACTCAGACATGTAACATTACAGAAGTAAAATGGGTTAGGACCGTTATTTCATGTTGACTTTTAAATGAAAGATAATAGGTTTTATATTCACAATGTATACACAATATCATCCAACCCTTCAAATGAATCTAGCCTTTCAAAACCGTTCATATGCTAAATGGTTAAACCAGCCCTTTATATGTATAACACACTCCATCAATACACAGCAGCTCCAGCAAGAGTTCCATAATGCAATCACAGACCGCGCTCTCGAGTAATCAGCGTCAAATGACCAGACAGAATCTCTCCAGTGACCTGTACACTAATCAAGGTTACCATGTACACTGACCCGCCAAGACAGACTGTAATTATCCATTCACTCTCTTCACCAAGCATGTCTAAAGCATTAACAGAGGTTTGAGTACCATTGCCATGGATCACTTAACTGGGCTTATTTATGGTCAAGCGCACCATGCACTGTCTTTCGATGCGTTCCTTCCTTGTAAAGACTGACATAGATGTTTCAGTGTAATCTATACTGAAGTCTTAAAATTTACTTTTAGTAAATCTGTCCTTAAATTAGACAAATGGTGTCATGTGTATTTAGGCTGTATTGCTAATAAATGATTTTTCTTTGCCCTAAGTCAAAATGAATACAATTACATGGATTCTGCAGATATTTCTATAACAGCATGCTTACCCAGAATGCAACAGCATACTTGAGTACTTAAGCAATACTTGACCTTACTAGGATCAGAAGTGCTTCTTCTGCACCAAATTTGTTCCGAGCCAGATTGAGCCTCTTCTGAATTCCTCATCTAGGGTTGACCTTGCAGGCTGACAGCAAACAGAAGCAGATAATAATGGATTTTGCGCTGGAGAGCTTATCTTTAACAGGCCAATCTTTACCTGTGTGTGTCTCACAACATGGCTTGGCTAAAAGAGAGGTCAGCTTTACTGTGTGCATTTAATGAGACTAGAGCATGATTGGAAATGTGCACCTGATAAGACTGTTTACAGCCCTATAGTGTGATGAACGGTGATGCTGTGGAGATTCCATGCAACACACAGTGCTTGGGCTCAAATGTGTCAGAGAATAAGGCACTGCTTATTAATAATGCAAGCACAATGAGGTTGCTGCTGCACTGGTTACATTGGTCTTTCAAAAGCAAACTTGGACAAGGTTTTCTAATAAGACAAACATTTGTAAACGTACAGTAACTTCTCAAAGAATGTTGAAGAAGAATCCTCCAAACTCAACACAGTCTGTTTTGACTTAAATATTTTCTAACAGATGAGGTTGACGGATGGATGGACAAAATTTGAAGGTGTATTTACCAGATAGATAGATGGATGGAACAATGGATAAAAACAATTGATTTAATGGAATGGATGGATGCATGGATGAAGGTATATTTGCTGGATTGATGGATCCCGAGATGACAACATATGGACAGATGGATAGACGGATCCCTAGACAACTAAACAGATGGGTGGATAGAATTAAAGTATGAAGGTGTATTTACTGGATGGATGGATCCTTAGATGACAATATACAGATGGATGGGAGGATGGATGGATTAATGAATGAATGGATCAATCAATCAATCAAGAAAGTGTGAAGGTGTTTTACTGGATGGATGAATGGATGGAATGAACAAAGTATGAAGGTGTATAGGATAGATGGATGGATGGATGGATGGATGGATGGTGTTTTTACTGGATTGATGGATCCCTAGATGACAACATACGGATGGATGGATGAATCCTTAGACAGATGGATGGATGGAATGGACTAAGTATGAATGTGTATTTACTGGATGTATGGATCCTTAGATGACAATATATTGATGGGTTGATGGATGGATGGATGAATTAATTAATTAATGGAAGGTAACAAAGTGTTTACTGTGTAAACGTAAAACCATGTCAGCATATTTAGCCCTATTGCAAACTTCTATCCATTCATCCAAACACTACTATAACAGAAGTCCTCAGAATATTTAAGGGAAATGGGCCTTCAAAACTCAATGCTTTTTGTCTATTGTTGTCAATCCAACATTCAAACTTTATCTCATGCAATTGTTCTAGTCTCAGTTGGTTTCTATAGAAAACATGTTATACAATTGCCTTAAACATGACAGCTCCATCATGTGCAAGATTGAAGATTGTGTGATACGCAATCCTTCATAATGGACACTGTGGAGACAACCAATGCCTTCAATATTATGGTGAATCCAGTTTGAAGGTTACTTAATCCAACTCATGATTACATTTAAAGCACTACGATCCAAAATGACCAGAAAATGGTGTCGGTTGCATCCAGGAACCTGGATAACTGGGCCACAAATTATGCATGTGAAATGCTAGCGATACAGCAGCCCAGTCTGTATGCATTTAGAAAATAAGATATTTGCAGTGTTAACGTATGACACAGATGACGAATGCGCTGGCACAGATTGGTTAAGGTAAAAGGGAATAATGATGTCATTTATCTGCACTGCCAATATTACCTACCACATATTTTAATCCAACTTTTATAATAATGAGATTTCTGCTTGAAGTGCACTGAAGGTATTTAAAAAACGCTAATGTTCCAAGCAGTATTGCTCGCTCCTTGCACTGAGGCACAATGATTTCAGAGCGAGCTGATATTACAGTCTTGAAAGTAAAATTGCTTTTTAGCACTTTTCCTTCAAATTGTTCATATACCTTATTAATATTTTAAGCTATGATCCATATTTCTAGCATAATTTAGATATAGGCGAGGGGAAAAGACGTGTTCATCTGTCATGTGTAGAAGCATTAAAGCATGGATATCTTGCATCAGTTAATTAATTGCAAGCTGGTACTTTTTATAAATTGCACATTATAAAAATGCTAAATATCACTATGGCGACCAGGCTGGTTTGTTGCATGTTCGCACAGATGTCACTGATGTCAGCCATCAGCGATCACAATTATAATTTTTACAGAAAAAGTTTCACGTCATATCATCTCTTCAAAAGTTTGAGATACGTAATTTTTTAAAATGCTTTCTAAAGAAATCCCATGCTTTCCAAGGATACAGTTATTTGATCAAAAATATGATTACAATAAAAACTACATCTTAGAATGCAATTTACTTCTGTGGTGCAGAACGGAATTTTCAGCAGCCATTACAGCAGTTTTCAGTCAAATTATCCGTCAGAAATCATTCTAATATGCCCATTTTATGTTCAAGAAGCATTTCTTATGATCAATGCTGATAATAACGGAAGTAAGCGGAAGTACAATGTTGCATTCCTTAATTGCTTGTGATTAGATCAGCCGTTTATACACCTGAGACTGTCTCCATCTGTTGGGGCTGTTGTGTTTGTTTCATAACACACACACACACACACACACTCACACACTCACACACACACAGATGCATGTCAGTTTTCTACCTCATGAGCAAAAACAAAGCTCTCAAAAAAACTCCCTCACACTTTTTCTCTGTCCCACGTAATCAAACAGCGAACTGAACAATAAACTACACGAGTGTTAGACCGCTTTCACAGTTTCCTGTGAATCTGCGCCCCAGAGCACCAGAAATGTGGCAAACACAAAATGCAAACACTATGGCTAACGCAGCATCTGCCCCATCGCTCAAAACATGCATACGCTAATAAACACAGACACGCTTCTGTTCTCCTATTTTTGTCAACATTACAGACATGATCCATGTAAAACACATCCTGATATCAACACCCCCATTTACGAACGTTTTAATGTTACAAAATAATTCTGTTTTAAGTAAATGCTATTCCTCATAACTTTTTGTTCATCAAATATTCCTGATAGAACATGTTTCAGTTTCCACAAAAATATTAAGCAGCAAAAACTTAATAATAAAGTATAATAAAAACCATTATAAATAACTGAGCATCAGTAATAGTTGAGCATCATATATATATATATATATATATATATATATATATATATATATATATATATATATATATGTATATATATGTATATATATATATGTATATATATGTATGTATATATATATATATATATATATATATATATATATATATATATATATATATATACACAAACACACACACACACACACATATTTTTAATAATATTTCAACATATTGCTGTTTTTAATACAGTAAAATTAAATAAATGCATCCGTATTGAGCCTAAAGACTTTTTATATATGTTAAAAAAATGTATAAACCATATAATATCCTGGATATTATATTATATATGCGATTATTCCGAAATCTTCTATCATATGTGATTTTTTAAACATAAATATGCATGCATATACTGTGATAAAAAAAAAAAAAAAAAATCCACTTATGATAGAAGTTTTTGTTCACACTGCACACCCCAATGGATCTTTAAAATACACACACACGTATATTCATATATATATCTCCTATTGCACAGATGTCTCCCTTTTCACATCCATAAACACAGAAATAAGATCCATAAACACATATGCATGTGGGTTTGGAGTAAATGACTCTAGTGCTGGTTTCCTCAGACTCCTTGCAGTCATTGCACGCTGGGGAATGTATTTATTTAACTGAATTGGCTGAGTGTTTAAGCACGGTCTGACTATATTAGCATGCAGCGAGTGTGCAGGAACGCTGGTCCTCAAGGGCTTTCAGTATCCTGGTGTGTAAGAAATATCCAGTCATAGAGCTGACACTTCCTTTGCAAACCAAACATGCATTTAATCACTGGCCAGACACCATGTAGCGAACCTTATGATCATGCACACACACACACACACACACACACACAGAGAGTGCAGAAACACATATGTAATGTAGAGAGCTGATAGATCAATGAGATCTGGTCTGGGGTTTGGAGAACATTATAAATATCAGGCAAACATTTTTTTTTTTTTTTAAAGGCTTCTCTTGAAAATCTCTGAAGGAATTACAGCTTTAATAATTACTGCTTTTGTAACCCCTAAAAAGACTGCTAAAGAAGTAATTTTGACAGGTTGATCCTTCGCTTATGGAACCGAATGATAATAGAGCCTTTATTCAATCCTGCAGTATATTAGGACCCTATTGAATCTGCAGGCGATAGAACAGGCCTCTAATTGTCCGTATTGTGAGAGGAGGCAAGTATTTGACTGTTGCTTTCTCAGCACCTGTTGACTGAGACAATAACACATACAATCCAGTGCTTATCTTTACTCCAGACATGTAAGCTGAGAATAGCATAATAGAGGTCTAAGCCTATATGTACACTTGCACTTTTATTTGCAAAGAAGATGTTAAGCAGATATGGTGAAGCCATAAAGTTGCAATATGATTTTACATATGTTGAAATAAAAGTATTTATATTTAAGTATGCTTCTGAAATTACCATCATGTAATTAGGTCAATAACAATTACAATAAAAAGTTATATTTAAAGGAATAGTTCACCCAAAATCTGACGGCACCCATTCACTGCAGAGGGTCCACTAATGAGCAAGTAATGATTTAAAAAAAATATCTAAATCTGTTCCCATGAAGAAATAAATTTATCTACATCTTGTACGGCCTCGGGATAAGTACATTTATTTATTACATCTTTAATTTTTGAGTGAAACATTCCTTAAGATTGAAAATATTCTAAAAATAAATAAATAAAGAGCTTACCCAAATCAAATTAGTGCTGTTAACTTTTTCACTTTAAAGAAATCCTATGCGATATTACATATTCAAACATATTATTAAAATACCTTTAAAAGTTTTTAAAAGAACAACATTCCAAAACTAATCTTATTGCAAACATAATTCATAAATGGTGTGTGTATGAAAACAGACATATTAGTACATACTCAACCTTTCCATGCTTTCCTGTATTTCTCCTCCGGCGGGGTTATTTTTTTTATATATATATTTCAATTTGTTTTTTTGTTTTTTTCGGCAGAAATTTGCATGTAAACACATAGTTCTCACTTTATCACTCTTGCTTGTCAGTTTATGCTAAACGGTTTGAACTTGTCATGTTTGTGAAAAAATAAGAGCAAGCGTTTCTTCTGAGAGCGTAATGAGCGTCTGGGAAGACGCTTAGTCCATTTTGTGTTATATTTGTGCTGAACTTATTATCAGAGAGAGAGAGAGAGAGAGAGAGACAAGATGTTCTCACCAGTTCTGCATATTTGTGAGGTTTCTCAAGGACCCAGTCGGCACATGAATCCCTTTTGTGTAACTGATTGCTATTGTTATGCTAATTACATTTTTAATTAGTATCACCTAACTTTTCCACTTCTAGTTATTACTGGATTGATTGCTGAGTTTTAGCTCTTCTTTTCTTTGGCATACCTCTAGTCTCTTTCTTTTCATTCATTTCTGAATGTGCAGATATATGACAATAAAGCAGTCTGATAATTGAGCTCTCTTTTGATTTATGGTTCACTCAAGATATCGCGCAGATTGAGGAAAACAAAAGCTTTTTTAAACATTACTGTCTCAACTTCGACACAATCTTTGATTGATGCTTCTTCAGATGGGAGACATGCATATGATTAATAACACTGTACAGCGCTGATATGCTATCAAATTAATGAACAATATTATTGATGACTGCATTCAAATGCTATTCACTTTCATTCAAATGGAATTGGATTGGATAGATAGATAGATAGATAGATAGATAGATAGATAGATAGATAGATAGATAGATAGATAGATAGATAGATAGATAGATAGATAGATAGATAGATAGATAGATAGACAGACAGACAGACAGACAGACAGACAGACGGATAGAGAGATAGACTAGGAATCAATAGATAGATAGATACCACTTTGGTAATTTTACAAATGTTTGATCACTTGTGTATTCTAGATGCATATTCCATATTCTTCTTTCTGTCTCTTTAGTTACACACTGACTTGGATAAAGGAGAAAGTGCAGTGAAATACACTCTCTCAGGCGATGGCGCTGGAACCATCTTCACCATCGACCAGATCACCGGGGACATACACGCTTTACGCAGTCTGGATCGCGAGGAGAAGCCTTACTACACGCTACGAGCTCAAGCAGTGGACATCGAGACCAACCGACCGCTGGAACCAGAGTCCGAGTTTGTCATCAAGGTGCAGGACATCAACGACAATGAGCCAAAGTTCCTGGAAGGGCCCTACACGGCTAGTGTGCCTGAGATGTCACCTGTCGGTAAGAGGTTTCCCTGATTTTTCATTCATTCATTCATTCATTCATTCATTTATTTATGGAAATAATGGAATGAGGTTGAATGCATTACCTTGAGTTAATGTATCATAAACTAACAATGAACAATATTTTTACAGGATTTATAATTTTAGAATAATGTTAATTTATAAATACAAAATATTTATTAATACTCTATAAATTTTACATTAAATTACTACATATTAGATTTGTTTGTAATATTAATAAAATGAATGTTTGTTTATGCTACATTAATCTGGACTAATGAATTACACAACATCTACCTAACTTAAAAAAATACATCAATCTTGTTTAAGTCATAAACTAACGGTTCAAACTGTAATATACACACACACACACACACACACACACACGCGCGCGCAAACAACCACGCACATATAATTTTTACAAAATTGGCATATTCAAGGTTATTCTTCAACACAGTGGAATTATGCCAAATTAAAAAAGTAAAAAATAAAATAAAAATAAAGGTTTACAAGGATGGTCACAGTGTCACAAAACTGATATATTGAAGGTTATTCTTCAGTATAATAGAACAATGTAAACAGCAAAACTACACTCAAATGAATTTAAATTGTAAATATAAAAGAAAGAAAAAAGAAAGAAAGAAAGAATGACTGTCACTGTGTTACAGCGAGGGATGCTGGAGGTCATGTTTTTTCCACATATTATGGAGTTTGCCAAATATTCATTGGTGTGGGAGAGAGGAACTGTGTGCCGTCAGATAATGAGAAGTGCATGGGCTCCAAATCCCCACCAAACTGGATTACACAGCCCTTGTAGGATTCCTCATCTCACATGGTAGAACGCTTGATTGTATTACTGATTATTTCACCAAGGCATCTGCTCCGGGTGATGATGGCAGCGGGATCTTATTTTGTTACTGTCTCTGCTTCTCTAAAAAGGCCATCTCTAAGGCCGGCCAGAAGTTGTATTGATTTCCACGGCCTAATCCAATCGCTATAACTACTAGCAGATCAATGAAGCGCTATCCTCTTGCATTCATGAAACACACTGCAGAGCTTGTTAAAGTCATAATGGCCTCCATTATTTGGACAAATATTCTTAATCATGATGTCAAATATGATTGCAGACGATGCATCAATACCATGAGGCCACGCTGGGGAGCGATGTAATATGACGCTATTTTCACTGCAAACATGATGGTCAATGAAGTGCTGCTTGCTTTGAATTATATAACATTAAACTGGATACTTCACAGACTTATAAACAAAATGATAGACAAGGGCTCAGAAGAAAGCTCGCTTGTTAACCAGTTTAGTCGCAAACTTGAGAAAAGAACCCACAGTTTTGCTATTAAAACATATTAAATATTGAAGCAATGTATAATTGATTCCATCTTATCATGTGATAGTCCCAAAAGAAACTGTCAGCAAGTTCACAGCTATTTTGACAGATGAAACATGAAGTTAATAATAAAAAAATCAATATGTTCTTTAAGCAGTCTTAGTTTTCTAATAATAAAATATGCCATTACTGTCACAAACTATCAATAATCACTACAATTACTGTTATTTTCTGCCTCATTTTGTGAACACAATCCACAGTTCAGCTCCAACGGCTTCCAAAGAAAGTGCAAGAGACTCATTTACATTAAGTTCATTTTAATCAAATTTGATTCAATTCTAGGTTATTTGTATACACTTTTAATGAACGGTAATTTTGATAAAGTTGCTTTATGAACTTCAGGAACTGCCTGTAATAATACTGTGCCGTAAACCGAAGCAGTAATTCTCCCGTACTCGCAATCATTTGTAGTCGCAGGCCCCAAGAGAGTTCAGTTTTAAATGAAAGCATTCGGAGACTATTTTAGGTTAAGCAAAATTCAGCGGAACTGCTCATAATCCGTAAGTGTCTGAATAGACGTCTGTTGTGCTTCAACACTGCTGTACATAAAATGATATAGAAGTAAACAAGAAGCAACATAAGGTTATCTTAAAATGCTACAATTATTTTTTGTCTCCATCTATCCTATATTTTTGTATCATTCACTTTTGCAGTACAACACAAGTGTCTTTACTGTTGAGTGGTCTGTTGTAGCATGTAATTAAGTTGGTCTATTTAAGTGGCTCCCTGTAGTTGCAGAGAGCATTGCTGAGAGAAGAAGAAAAAAATGCATTTAAATCCATGTCTATTAACTTTGAGGTAATCTATTATACTGTTATACCCCCCAAAGAAAAAGGCAAAATTAATTATTTGTATGTATTAGTAGTAGAACAATAAAATATTTGGTAACACTTTATTTTAAGGTGTCCCTGTTACATTGTACATGTACTTACTATTATAATAAAAAATAAATGATGCATAATTACATGCAAGTTACCCAAAACCAAACCCTATTCCTCACCACATAGTAAGTGCATGTAGCTAATTAATATTACTCAGTATTAAAAATTATGATTTCACTGTAACAAGGGCACCTTAAAATATAGTGTAACCAAATATCATCATAAATTAAAAATAATGGCACACTGAATGCTACTGTATGGGTCCAAGATGAGTTGTCCCATTTTAGTGTCTACTTCAAAAGTAATTGTACATGCACAGACAGCATATTAAATGCAAGTGAAACGTCTAATTTAATGTTTGTGTACATAAAATGTCAAAATAAGGGTGGAATAACGTTCTACTGTAATGCAATTAACTTTATTTATAAACTTAATGCTTAAAACACCCATCACATATATATATATATATATATATATACATATACAAAGTATATAATATTTCAAGCCATAGGGTTTTTACACTCAAGAAAGGTAATTAAATCAAGATACTTAATTATAGTACCTGTCCTAAAGGCCTGTGTAAATTAAAATAATGCACAAGTTATTACTGCACTGTATTACTGCTGGAAAATCCACCTGATATCTTCACACTCTTGAGTGTCTGAGGATAAAACAGTTGGAAATGCAGAGTGCATAGAAAGTTTAATTACATCTTATGAAAGCTGATACTGTTAAACTGAAAATTGCAGGTGAGAAACCACTCATTACAACACAGCGCACAGAATATCACTGATTAAATAGCCTTCCATCTGCTAAACAGAAAGCAAGTGGCAGTTCGGTTTAGATTAAGACTTATGCTTTTAAAGAGGTTCTGAAAGTCATGGAAATCCCAAGCATATTTTCAAATAAACAAAAGAAATAAGAAAGACTTTGCATGGCGAGAGGTAAAGTCTGACATATGATTTGGTGTTGAGCGTAATAAACTACATGCCCTATCCAGCACCAAAGCCCTTTTCATGTTGCTTTCCCTGAGGATGACAGATCAGGGTAATTCACTTTGAGATTGCCTTTTCCTTGATCTGAATGGCAATGAAATGAAACCCTCCCCTTCCCAGCTGAATCACAGCTACTCATGATCTCAGATAGCAAAATGTGAATAGACTGGTTTATAAGTGCACCATAGTCCCTATTGAAGCTATAGACCTATTCTGCAGACGTCTGTGTGATTTCGATTGTGGCTTCTGCCATCACAAAGGCATAACGGAGTCTTGCTGTTAACAAACAAGAGATACTTTAGCTTTTCCCTTATTTCTTGACTGTATTCTGGATGTATTTTTCATTGGGTTACATGATTTTGCACTGACGGTCTCTGACTGTCTCATTTGGAGGTCACTTAAAGGACTGGAACTGTATGGGTTTTTAATGCTTTTCATATCTCTATTTCACCTCTGTGTGGAGGCCAGAACAATCTGAACACATATCGATGTGTGCTGAGAGAACTCAAAAAGAAGAAAAAAAGGTAATTGCATCAGCTGGTTGAAAAGGACTTCCATGGGGAAATGGCCTTGATTTAAAATCTGCACAATTACCTCTCGGTTCCCTTTGTTTTTTCGCTCTGCCTCTCTCCTCCAAGGCCTTCAAGTTTCTTTTCTTGTCTCAGGCAGTAGTCTGTGATAATTCGCTCTACTTGCGGTTTGAGTGTTTTCACAAAAGATAAATAATCACAAATGGCGGTATGTACTTTATGAAATATGCCTGTTCTTGGTGTGCATGATTCTGAAGTGCATGTTCATCTAAACAAAAACAAAAAAAAAAGTGTTCAAAATAACATATACAAATATAATCTTTCTTAACTTCCGAATTTGCATTTGCTTTTCAGGCTTCGGGCGCAGGATATAATCTTCATAGAATAATATATGCCACTATATGCATATTTTATTCAAATATGATTTAAAAAACTGTTTACTGAACATGTGTTTTTATTTTTTATTTGTACAGCCATCACTGACTGGATGGATGGATATATAAATAGAAATAAAGAAAGGAGAAAGAAAGAAAGCTTTAAATATAAATTCCAAAAATATATAACATTAGAGAAACAACACACATGATTCCTGCTTATTGTGAGATGGTCAAGCACAGTATTGCGATGCAATTCAGAAAAACACAAGGATTCAGCGACCCGTGACCATCAGCTCTTTCCACAGTACGGATGATTTGTCATTTATTGGGTCGTTTAAAAAGTGCTGCCTTTGTAATATAAAAACTGCTGTTTCAGACACATCAAAACAGAGTGGAGAATCAGTACATAGCCATATACTTGGTTTTATATCAGCCCGTCATAAGCAAAGCATATAATGATGTGCCTGTACAGGCCTGTTTTCCAGTCCCGGTCAAACCCTACATGCTATTACAGTTATAACCTTGAACAAAGCATGCAGTTTAACACAAACGGCTGATATCTTCTGTGTGTGTGTGCAGGTACATATGTGATGAAGGTGACGGCGACAGATGCAGACGACCCTACATACGGCAACAGTGCTAGGGTGGTGTACAGCATACTTCACGGCCAGCCGTACTTCTCCGTGGATCCCAAAACAGGTAGAACACTCCTTAATATTTGATAGCGAATATACAGAAAAATGTTGGCTGCATAAAAAAATATGAAATTACTATTAACAAACAAGTTCCTCTGTTTTGTTTGTGTAATACAACAGAGAAGACTCATTCATTTCACAGTTCACAGGTTTCAACGTAATTACATTCATTGACCCTATTAGACAAATAAGCTCTGCGGTTTGATTGTAAAATGTGGCCAGCCTAGAAAATGGATTTGTAACTCAAAATATACTGCAATTCATTTTGAACTGGAGAACAGTTACGGACATCCTGTCAGCTAAACAGGCCTGAAAAGATGTATAATTATACAATCAGGTGCTGCATTTCAAACTCTCCGAGATGAAAATAAAGTCAGCCCGGTCACAGCAAATGGATCTTTCTGTTGTTTAAGGTATATGGCTGGGGGAATTGTAGCATCATCAAATGATGCCGCAAATAAACTGCCTTATATTTATTTTTCTCCCCATTGAATACTTTGTTACGCAATATACAGGAGCGTTTACAGCAATGAATGGGAATTTACAGATGGCCTTCGTCTGCATTCAATGGTCAGTAATATCCAATGTGCAAAAGCACAAACCTGCAAGGTAAACTTGATGCTAAGGGCATGTTTTTACATTTTTGGTGTGGTTGCGGCCCTGTTGTACAAGTATGAAGCATTGCAAACAGGAATATATGAATACAAATATAATATCCTGATATCAGCAAACCCGGAGTGGGGCACAAAAGGTGACATTCTGTTGTTGAACAAATAAAATGACTAGTAAGGAAGAAAAATCTGGGTTTGTCCCAGGCCCTATCAAAAAAATTTGCGAACACAAACCAACAGCAAACAAAAGCCATGAGAGGAGGATGGGATTCAAAAAGAAGGAGGTAATTAACACATCTTAAAGGAACAGCTCTCCTAAAAATGAAAGTTTGCCACCATTTAATCGCTCCAATTTTTCGTTCTTCTTTCCGTGAAATAAAAAAGCAAAAAAAAAAAAAAAAAAAATGGTCATGCAGTAAATGACAACAAAACTATTCACTTAATTACCACACAAACTTCAAAGACAGATCTGCTCATGCGAAAATGAAATCAAAAACAGATCCATCCTGTAACAGGCTGAGAGAATCACACATGACATCCCTTTTACGTTTCATCTGAAATTGGCATTGAATGAAGGTCCATGCCTTTCTTAACCATCCACCACCATGTCTAATTCCTCCTATGAAGCGCTCTCTTGATCTGGGAAAGCTTCTTGTGGCGTTGGGAAACGCATTAGTTGTGCTTTATGGAAGAAAAGGTATTGCTACGCTAGCTTTGTCGCCTTGTTAAGATTGTTAAGTACCAGAAGCTTTAGGGCTGACCTCAATCTTGCAGCTGGAGAAAAACACTTGAAGGCAAAGGTACTGGTCCCTGGAAGGGTTTTACAGTCTTTAACTTGGGAACAATCTGTGTGCTAATACTTAAGAACCCTGGAGAACTTCTGTTTCCTTAGCAGCTGATTCCTGGAAGCAATAATATGTTCTGGACGGGGTATGCTAAAATATCAAGAACTTACCCCAAATAACCATATAGCCCTATATTTTTCCAGCATGTTTCAGATAAAGGCATTTATGGAAAAAATAAAAATGGTGCATTCAGAAATTGCTTTGAGTCTGATATAACTATATGGATGCACAAATTTACATTAACACCTATTCAGTGTTGTACTGTTCAGTCAAAAGCCGTTTATGAAATTAAAAGCTTCAGATTTATGCTTTTAAACCCTTATATATATATTTTTTTTTTTTTTTATTGACCCCTATACTTTCAATATAAGTATCCCACTTTAACCCTAACCACTTTTAAATAGTTTTTTTTGTGATTATTGCTGCTTCCCTTGTATTAATCCCTGATTATTCATTTAATTTGAACAGACAGAGAAAAGGTTGAGAATGGTCTAGTACAGCAAAATTTCAGCCAGTAATAGAGAAAGAGGCTTTTTTTATTAAATGGCTGTGGTATCAGAGGCTAACAGGGCCATGCTAACCGTGACACGTTCTGTGCAGTAGAACACTGTGTTATGCAGATTAAACCTGTTGGGACACATGACCATGATAAAGGTATTAAAAAAACAAAGGTGACATCTCATCCAGCAGTGCATTTTGTGAGGCAGGACTACAGCGATGTAGTAAAAAAAAAAAAAAAAATTCCCTGTGACGAGAGACGTGGGAACAGGAGCTAGGCCGGTGGAGTGATTGGAAATGAGCGACACCTGCTTGACCCACGGGTCTCGAGGCCCACGGAGGAGATGGAGGGATATAAAACCGGAGCGACGACAGTGACGGACAAGAGAGGACCAGGCCTGGGCTTTAGTTTGTGCTTGCTTTTTATTCGTCCACGTCAGTCGTCCATGAGGGGCTGATGCGCTGTTTTTATGGTTACTTTGAGCATTAAAGTTTCATTTTGATTGTCCGCCGGTTCCCGCCTCCTCTTCTTCCAATAGTTATGGAGTTTAAAACAGCCAAAAAGGCTGTGTTACACATGCCATGCCAGTAGTTGGCAATGTCATCTTGTAAGTAAACAGTACCTGTAGGGAAGTGATGATTATATGTTGTATATGATGCTTCTCCGCTGTTGGTTGTAATATTGGGGAAGTAAATCCACACTTTGCTGAAGAAGCATTAGCAAACTCTTGAGCAGCAAGTACTCCACCACTGTTCTGTATATTTGTTCACGCTTGCCTTTAAAATTGACACTACAGCGACGCAATCGACGCTTGCCTTTAAAATCGCATGTCTACATACCGAACACGTACTACACACGTGCATGACATAACCGTTTCAAAGGTTCCCATTTTGGGTGTTTAAATGGAAATGACAACGGTGGCGTTTTCAACCCAAACCAAGCCGCGTAAACTAAAAGGCAAACTGCATAAAAAGTTTCCAGTTCTTGGCTGAAAATGTTGTCGTTTAAACGGCCTCTAACCTGTAAGCTCTAAACACTAATTCAAACCATAAAACAACACAAATATAGTTGGGTTCAGTCGTGCTGTGAGGCAAGACAGATTTTCAGGACACTGATAATAGCACAGAATTGACACGCTACACCTTTAAGTTCAATTTGCTTCAGTTTCCTTTTCCACAATGCAGCAGAACTTCATCCATTTCCCTTTTTTGCCTCTCTCAATTTTCTTATCTCAATTGCGTCTGTTATTTTAGATTACCATTCTCATCCTTTTCTCAGCAGGCCTGATTCTCAGGTCTAAACCCTATTCTTCTCCTCACCTTACCCTCTTTTCTGTAATCCAATTCTCTCCACACACTGATACCTGCCTGTAATACTCTCTTTCTGCCTCACTATCCCTTTATCGTCCTTTTCTCTTGTCTCTTCTTTCCATTAACACAGTCTGGCTCTCTTTCGCTGTGTGTGCAGGAGTCATCAGGACAGCTCTACCCAACATGGACAGGGAAGTGAAGGAGCTGTATCAGGTCCTCATCCAGGCCAAAGACATGGGCGGACAGTTAGGGGGTCTGGCAGGGACCACCACCATCAACATCACCCTGAGTGACGTCAACGACAACCCACCCAGGTTCTCCAAAAGTAAGCCACTCTGTATAACATAAACTCAAATCAGTCAGATCTTTGAGTGCACCTACTTGTTCTTTTCTTTTCTAATTTCAGATCAATAATGAAGCCAATAAAACTGTCAAATGCAAGCATGGCTATTTTAGTGTAATATTTACTATCATTATTATGTTTAACATTCTAACTTCAATTGGCTCATTTATAATCCCATAATTCCATTAAAAATGTAATTATTTCACTGTGATGCTAAAAAATAAAATAACAATAAATTAAATTATTTATTTTAATTGTATTTAATTTAAAATATTAGTTAAAATAAAAAAGAAGCTTTTGAAAAGTGACTTCATGAAAAGTGTTCAGGAGTATGCAGTCAGCTCTATTTATGAATAGAAAACTGTAGTTCTGTAAAAAATATATATATTTATATAATAATATATAAATAATAAATTATTGCAGGCACAATTTATTCATTCCACCAAACACATTTAAAGTATTTACGCATAAAGCTTTAGACCAAAAAGTTTTTAATATAATGATAAACTTCAATTCAGGCAAGTGTGTCTAAACCTTTGACAGGTAATGTGAAATTTTCTTTTTAATACACATGAGGAAGCTTAAAAACTTAATGCATTCATGGAGAAAATGTATGCCAACATTTCTTTAAAAATAAATTAATAATCTTGAATCTATAAATTTTGTTTGCATAAAAGAAGAAAGGCAGCATATTTAACAGCATCTCTGGAGTAGTAGAAAGAAACACACACACACACACATATTTTTTTTATTCTTACAGTAAATGTAAGATATATGAATTAATGAGATTTCAGAGAAACCAGAGTTTCCTGACAGCAAAGAAGTCATGTACTGTACATGCAGTCTTAGGCCATCCACAAAGCATGTGGATTTGCTTTGAAAAAGATGTGGCCAGTGGAATGGGGGGACATAACGCAAAATTGCGAAGTGCTTTTATTAAAAGCTGCTGAACTTCTTTTAACCTGAGCATCACATTTTTGGAGAGGCCTGTCACAGGAGGTGCTTCAAGAAACACAAGACGGCCTCTTACCATCCCTGTTCACAGCTTCTATCTAACAGTCTCATATTTTATGCATTTAAATACTTAAAAAATGTTCTTTGTTTATTTTTCCACTGGAATAAGTCTTTAAACAAGTACATGCAAAAAGGTTTCATTTGCACTTAGAAATGGTGAAATAGAAATCATGTTGAGTTTCAGCGACTGGTTTCCTCGCTGTGTAAATATTGGTAATACCCTGGGAGCGAAGTAGATTTCCATCAGCACGTCTCAGAGGATGGCACTATGATGACTGCTGCATTCTGGGCCATGTCTCTGCCTCCCTCTCCCTCTTGTTGTTTGTTTTTTGGTGCATTGCACTAATGCATCTAATGACTTCTTAATTAGCTGAGGTGTTTTTGTGTGTGTGTGGTGGGGGGGGGGGATTTTACTAATCAGCATGATCTGTTTGTGCCTACTTTGCACATCTTCACCAGCATTACTAACCAAAAGTAGCAATTTTATAAACTTAACTACATTTTTAATAGCACGGCATTAGCTCAGCTGTTTTCAATTTAGTGTAGGCTTGCCAAAAACAAGCACTTTCCAAAAAGTAGCAGAGTAATGTGAAACCAACACTTCATCACTGCTTTTTCTGTCATATTTACAGCCAAGTGCATTGAGGCAGTTCTCAAACGCTCTCTCCAACAATAATGTCCTCTCTAGAGCTGCCAACTTCTGAAATTTGGCACAGGAGGAAGAATATTGTGGCAATGTGGATATGTTGTAAATGTGCATTCAGAAATATGAGACAATGAAGATTAAATCATAACTGATGCTATTTATTTGATTAATACTGTGCATATTTATGTTCTTGAAGGAATAGTTTACCTAAAAATCTTATTTACTCACCCTCAGGCCATCTAAGATGTAGATGAATTAGTTTCTTTATCAGAACAGATTTGTAGAAAGTACTACTTGCCCCTCAAAGGATCCTCTGCAGTGTATGGGTGTCTTGTCTATTCCTTCAATGTGAACAGTTCATGGGAGCATGTTATTCCAAATATAACTAACTCAACTATTAAAGCAGCTTCCCCAACACTAGTCCTGTGTGCTTTAAAAAACTCATTGATTCTACAGGCATCTTCCACCTGCGTGTACCGGAGTCATCAGCAGTCGGGTCAGCGGTTGGCCGAATCAAAGCTCATGATCTGGACACTGGAAAGAACGCAGAGGTGGAATACAACATCGTCCCTGGAGATGGAGGAGCCATGTTTGATATCACCACCAATGAGCACAACCAAGAGGGAATCATCATGCTCAAAAAGGTAAAGCCTCATTTAATGTGCTATATGTACTAACAGCAAATACATATACAGGTTAAACACTCAGCGGTTTATTTTTATTATTATAAGGTCACATTAGAATTTTAAAAAATCTGTTTATTTTTTCTAATACTTCTGGTTTACCCTTGTTGCAGACTTTTGATCTTAAAATATATAAATGCAACACATTCAATGTAATGTGATTTGATTTTTTTTTTTTTTTATGTAAAAATGTTAAATTTCCATTCAAGCTGTAATTGTCAAATTTATGTAAAAATACCAGTTTTCCACAAGCTGCTAAAGACTCACAATGCAGAACAAAAACACACAAGCTTGACTTTTAAAAGCAAAAACATGACAAATTAATTTGTAAGTACACACACCTGTAAAATAAAAACAGTTGTCTTTTTGTCAGTTAAGGTGTCTGTGTTACACGTTACAAGTACTTACTGTACTATTATAATAACAATCAATCATGCATAATTACATGCAAGTAACCCTAATCCTAACCCTATCCATATAGTAAGTGCATGTAGTTAATTAGTATTACTTCGTACTTAAAACCACTGATTATTTCAATTAAAAATTAAATCATCAAAATAAAGAGTGACATTATCATTTGTGCATTTATTAATTCAGTTTAATCAGTAGTAAATAGTCATATCATGTATGAAGAAAACAATGTAAAATCAAGGTAATTGTCCCTTGTGAAACTTCCGAGCCAGTTTTCACAAGTTTTCAACCATACAGAACAAAAACGCTTTTAAATGCAAACATCAGAGAAATGACATTGTGTTGAAGTTAGCATGCATGTAAATCAGCCTCCCTCTAAGCCAGAGTCTATCCACGCAGCCACAGACCTTCAACACTGTCATGACTCAACCGTACCCGGAAAATGACAGAGATCCCATCATGCATCCAGCCGCAACCACATTATCAAAACATCACTCAAACACTGCAGTTAAGCGCACTTTGGGGTAATTGTGTCTGACATTAAGAACTCCCCCAAAGGTAAACTAGAACGTTCAGCTCTTCTGGAGAGTGTGCAAGGTGACTTTCTAGGATTTGAATTGAGCCCAGTACTTAAATACTGGCAGCGTGACAGGACTTATTAACACAGCACACATCTGTTAATATTATCTCAGCCGCGTACGTCTTCGCCTATTGAATGAGAACAGCCATGTCAATAAAAACACCTGCAGTGTTTCCCTGTACGGGACAGTATGCTGGTGTAATATTACCAAACCCGCACTGCGCTGATCTCTGGAAGTGTTAGTGGAGATATATGAGGGTGGGGAGCACTAACTGTGTCCATATGTTTCCCTCTAAACGCACACAGCAAGCATGACAACAACACAGCCAGGAATCCCCACGTCTCCACAATGCATCCTAGATGTCATCTATCACATACGTTCTAGGAGCGACAGAAGTGTTTATTTTCAGGATTGAATCACTTAAGCTATTTTTCTGTGGAATAAAGGATTTCCTCCTAGTATTGAGTAAGTGTTGAGTAAGGTTTACCTGCTTTGTGAAGCTGTATACAAAAAGCCAACAGTTAGCCCAGATTTTTTTTAAATTATCCATAAAAAATAAAATAAAAAAAGACAATGAAATCCTGTGATGCAATACTACATTTTCAACAGCCATTGATTGGAAATAATTCTAATATGGTGATTTGGTTATTATTGGCTCTTATATATTAATACAGCAATGTTGAGAACAGTTTTGCTGCTTAATATTTGTGTGGATACGTTTTTCAGGATTTTATTTTATTTTATTATGACTATAAAGATCAAAAGAACAGCATGTATTTGAAATATAACTTTTTTTAACAATATAAATGTCTTTACTTTTACTTTTAAGTAAATTAATGTGTCCTTGTAGAATAAAATATTAAAAACAAACAAACAAACAAAGTTGATTTTGCCTTTGCCTTGCTTTTGGAGCTCAACTGAACTCGTAATGTTATTTCAAGCGGATGTACTGTCAGACTCAGTTAAAATCACTTGCTGACCTATCAGTTTGGATGCAACATTGCATAAAGAAATCTAATAATTGCATGTACACAACAACAACAAAAAACACTGCGATAAAAAACAGCATCATGATTTCATTATAGCTGCCTGTCGTATTTTCCAGAAAGCAGAGATGACAAGAGGTTACCTCCAGGAATAGAGCATTGCACCATTTCCAAGAGTTCCCATAAAACCTGACACATGCACACTCAAAGTCACAAACACTTCTCTTATTAAATCGCTGAAGCTATAAATGTTTTCGTTGTGATTTGAAATTCTCTTTGTCAACACGCCGCATAAAGAATCACAGGGGATATGGAGGCAGAGCTAAGAAAGTATGTCATAAAACAATAGGCAACCATCAAGTGATGCCATCAGAACAGCCGGAATGTTAGTGTCAGGTCTATATTGAGTTTGCCTGTGAACATCTCCTGCAGTTACACACATAATACGCCATAATCAATGATATAAATACAAGTAGAACTTTGCACACTTGATCAATCAGAATAAAGACTAAATTAAATAATATTTCATATACTGTGCACAATAAATTTGGCAAGGGAAAATGTCATCATAATGACAATAATTATAATTAGGGGTGTAACGATATCACAAATCGAACCGAAAGATCGCGATACACCACCCACGATACGAATCGCGGAACTCTCGTGGTGTACCGCGGTACTTTCACGCCTCCTGCTGCCCATTGTTGATGTTAATGTCACTTATCTCTTACTAACTAATCTATTAATTTATTCAATTTTATTTCCATACATTTGATTAAATTGCATTGGTAACAACTAATACGAGCTTTTTAAACGCTGTTCTAAATATTATATTCCAAAGTTACTGTTTTCCAAGTGCATGTCATGTCACGTGACTTGGGAGTGAGCGTCACACTCGGTTACTACTGCATACGCAGGATGGCTGCTCCGCCTGAGATTGCAGATCCCACAGACACATTTAAGTCTTTTGTGTGGGAACATTTTGGTTTTCCAGTGGAGTACAGGAATGGAATTTGTGTCGTAGACAAAGCACACACAATCTGTCGTAACTGTTTCTCAAAACTACTTATACGACAGGAAACACGTCTAATATGCAAGCGCATCGGAGACATCACCCCAACATTAATATTAGCGACACACGTAAGAAGCCTCAAAAACAGGAAACTTTTCCCACTGCCTTCAGAATGAAGCTACAAGCTAACTCGGACCGTGCTCAAACAATTACATAGGTAATAGGTGTTTTCATGGCACTAGATATGCAGCCGTTTTCCGCTGTTTAGAATGACGGATTTTATTCATAACTCATAAAATGAGCCGACACTCAGTGAAAACGTAACATGCCTCACAGACATAATAAATATATCTATAGAAAGCTGTAAATTACTACTTAACGAAATAAAACAAATCTAAAACAAAAACTCATTGTAATCATAATCTGTGAAGATCTCGGCGCATCTAATGAGGAAATCGCGAGACAGGCAACTTCATCCTTGCAACACAGACTTAGAAAACACTAGTTTATTAGTAAATAATTCAAATATCTCCCTAATATTTACCAGTCACATTTATGGTAATTACTTTTGCCGGTGCTTTGCGGCAAGCTTGAGCCTATTGCGTGTATTTGAACGCAGAACTGTTCAGCTGCGCTGCTGCTGCGGGACACTAAACACCTTCGAGTCGCTCTTCACAGTCGCAGTAGCGCGGTCTCGCGTTGTTTCCACCAGCGCGGCAATTTTGTTTTATCACTTATTAATGGATGTCTAAAATATAAAAGTAAGGAGAAGTATAAAACAGGCGGTAGGCCTGGCCCGCGTCTGAACTTTGACGTGAAAATTGGTCTCAGAGGAGCAGTTAGATGTGGCATCCAGCAGTGATGATCCTCCAGCAAAACAGGCACCAATCTCTGAACTGTTTGGAAAGTTAGTTCCAGTGGAGCCAGGCACTCCTGCACCTTGTAATGTTTGTCATATCAAATGTCTCCATATCAATGGTGAAAGATATACATTTTATTTATAATATATTTAATTTTAATTTACTCGGATAAGCTGACTGCACTACAGAGATAAATGTTTTATTCTGACTAGTCTACATTGGAAGTATTTATTTAAATTTTGTTTACTCAGGTATGCTGACTGCACTAAAAATGTGAAGCCAAAGTTAATAAAGAAAAAGACAAGTTATTTTGTTGCTATAATTAAGTTAAGCAAACCGAACCGAACCGGACCGAACCGTGGCTCCAAAATCGTAAACCGAACCGAACCGTGCCATTGGTGTATCGTTACACCCCTAATTATAATATAACATAACATAATATAGAAAATCCTCTTTGAGAAACGCAAAGTAAATGGTACATTTTTATTAGTCTTGTTTGTGCGTTTTTCACAGCAACCGTTTCCACATCCAAACATCTGCATCTGAGTTACCATAGAAATATAGATTATTGAGCAGCAGTCCTGCAGCACTAAAGGCTAAATCAGCATGCTTTTGTTCTTTTCCTTTTCTTTTCCAGTGCACAACCTTTTACCCCCCTCTGAGGTTTAAAGAGATGGAATTATGATTGTTCCCTACACTTGCCTGGCAGTCCAGTAACAGGTTTCACTGCATTGTCTGTGTTCTTAGGGGTTCAAGACACCAATTATAGGTGTGGACAATGTTAGAAAAATGAGTGCGGTTATTTTCGCTCCATCTTTCATCCTGCAAGCCAGAACAACTGAGAGATAGCAAGAGATGTATTGTGGGCATGCATTGTCTCTGTTTACCCCTCAGTTTGAGTGTGTGTCGTGCCAACACTGAGACAGTGTGATGCATTCTCCTCAATAGGAGGTCCAGGCAGGCAGCGATCCTGCCAGTGTGGAGATGCTGTCTCTTTCTCCACAGTGAAAGAATTGAAGCGTGTGCCCTACAAGCCACAGCTTACATGAGGTGAATAGGTTCCTGGGGGGGGGGGGGGGGTGTTCTACATACCAACTCATGCCTTGCAGTCTCTACTAATGAGCTGACGAGTTGAAGCAGGTGTGTTAGATTAGGGAGACATACACAGGTTTGAGAACCACTGCACTGTTGGATACGGTGTCAATCTATGGTCTAGTGCAGTGGTTCCCGATCCCGGTCCTGAATGCACCCAACTCTGCACATTCAAATGCACATGCAAATGTTCAGTGTTGGGGTGCCTCCAGGACCAGAGTTGGGAACCACTGCACTAGATCATAGTTAGCACTGTATCCAACAATGCAATACAGAGCTTACACATGCAATAGAGGTCATTATAAACACTGTAGCATACAACTGTTTGAATGGTTTCTCATTGCATACTGCATATACTATAGTTTAACATTATATTTTAAAAGTAGGCAGTATGCAGTAGGTATTGCTAATAGATAGTATAATATGTTACCCTGACCACTAAACCAGTCATAAAGGTCAATTTTTTTTATTTTTTTTTTTTTAACTGAGATTAATACATCATCTGAAAGCTGAATAAATAAGCTTTCCATTGATGTATGGTTTGTTAGAACCATATCTGGCTAACTATTTGTATATCTGAAATCTGAGGGTGCAAAAAAAAATCTGTATATTGAGAAAATCGCCTTTAAAGTTATCCTAAAGTTAGTCCTTAGCAATACATATAACTTATTAAAAAATAAGTTTTGATATGGTAGGACATTTTCAAAATATATTCATGGAACATGATCTTTACTTATTTTCTTAATGATTTTTGGCATTAATAAAAATAAAAATCTATATTTTTGACCCATGCAATGTATTTTTGGCTATAACTACAAATATACCCCAGCAACTTAAGACTGGATTTTGCTCCAGGGTCACTTATACTCTGTATAGGGGACGAAACTAATGCAAAAATGTATATCCAGTTAAGTATGCAAGCTGATTTTTCTCTTTGCTAATTATGACATGAAAAAAGTTGGAAATTTAATACAAACATAAAATATCCTCTTTCGTCATAACTTTTATTTTGGCATAATTACAATTTAGGAAATAATAACTTCTTTTTTTATGTAGTTAAATGATTCCATAAAAGAAACATCATTTTTTTAAATGAACATACAATATTATATTTATGTAAAAATAGTATTTTTATTATTAAACAAACTTGTCTAATGGCACATAATTGAGAAAACTTTATAGAACATTTTTCATGTAAATCAAAATGAAATATTACAGTCTGGGGCATCACAACTGTATAGTCAATTTTCAGTACAGCCCATTGTAGCAGTCTATGGTGTGCAGATGCAGTAAGCTTATGTTGCATTAAATGTTTTTAAGCTACTGAACAATATCCTTTAGTTTAGACAGAAATGCTAGCATACTTGTAAAAAGTAAAGAAATGAAGTTGAAGACTATAGCAGGGCTCTGGCTGAATGGCGATGTATGTGTGTGTCTGTGTGTAGAGAGGATCATCAAGGCTTAAGGATTCTGAGTGATTACCTGCTCTAGTGTCAGCGTGAACATGGGCGGCACAGGAGCTTGCCAAAATGTTTAGACAGCCTCTCGGCTAAAGTAGCGATTAAAGCAAACAATAGGCCCTGCCGATCCCCGCCACAATCGTGCGGAACATCCCTATTTACAATTCCTCAAGCAAACACTCACCAACACAATAATGAGCATGCACACACACATACACACACGCAGAGACACACACCCAGCGAGTCACGTATTCCCTTATCTTCAGCTCTACTCAAAGAATGCTCTTGTCAGATTAAAATGCTTTGTGAATTGCAGCATATTTGTGTGTCTGTCAATAATTGTAAATGAAACGAGTGTTTTGTGAAAGCAGTAATTGAAATACTAAATATAGAGGAGCTTCTTTTATACAACAAACTTCACACATTTCACACTTAGCAGAAAAAGAGCTAGCTGTCACAATTAGGGTTGAACATTTTTAACAGAACAAAGTCTCAATGAAAAATATACTTTTAATCAACTTATACTGTGGGTTAATGTTTTTTATTTATATATATATATATATATATATATATATATATATATATATATATATATATATATATATATATATATATATATATATATATATAAATTTAAATTATTACATTTAAAATAATTATCATTTTCTGAAGAAAAAAAAAAAGTTTCCACTAAAAAAAATAAATATATATATATATATATATATATATATATATATATATATATATATATATATATATATATATATATATATATATATAATAATAGATCGAAATTAACCATAAAGGCAATTATGATCTATATAATAATAATAATAATAATAATAATAATAATAATAATAATATTATTATTTTCTGAACTTTCTATTCTATTACCCTGGGGAGAAAAAAAAAATCAGTTTTCACAAAAATATTAGGCGGCACAACAACATTGATAACATTGGTTGTTGAACAGAAAATCCGTAAACTAGAAGAATTTCTGAGGGATCATGTGACACTGAAGACTGGAGGAATGATACTGAAAATTCAGCTTTACAATTAAAAAAATAAAAAGGAACTAAAAATATCATACAGAAAACCTCTATTTTAAATCATAAGAATATTACTGTATTTTTTTATCAAATAAACGCAGCCTTGTAATCATAAGGCCTTTTTTGACTGGTGAGCTGTATATACAGTATTCACACATACACATATATAACAAACAATGTCAGGTTGCAGTGTAAACACGTTGGGAGCCTTATATTTCACACGAGTCAGCATTCTGTGCCAGGGTGTGAAGAAACTACAGCCCCAAATTCCCTGTAAGTGGGTCAGCTCATGATTAGTCATCAAAAACAAATGATGTTCATTTCTCCCATTAGTAAACAAAAGCAATTATTCTATAAGTTTTGTGAGAGAAGTCTGATCCCACAGGATCTCACCATCTCCCACAGAATAACAAGCCTTCTAATTATCACATAGTTCACTTAAACAAAGAAACAGTGACAAAAAAATATTAAATATAATCTGCTCTGCAGAGAGGCCAACAAAACATTACAAGAAAAGTGTGAGGCAGATGGACATCCATGGCAGAATGTCAACACAACTTTAGCCTCTTCAGTTGCCACAAAAATCAGACACAGACTTCTAGACCTTAGGCTAATGACTCGTTCCTGCAGTGTCCTACTCTCTGTGAGTTTCTCATCCCCCATTAAATATGTCATTAATGTGCTGTTTGATCTATAAATCAGCTGAAAGTGTTCAAACTGCCACAGTCACTGGGATTTTAATGATTCACCACTTCCATGATAAAAAAAAAAAGTAAAAGCATTGTCACCTGATTTGAGAATGAGTGGGAAGAAGCAAAGTCTTGGGTGTGAAAACCACATTGGATGGCTTTGTTTATCCATATTCATTTCACTTTAGCACATTTTCTCCATGTGTTTGTTTGGGAACAGGAGCACATCCTGTAGGTTTTATACAGGAGTAGGCAGTGCCCCCTATAGGTGACTCCTGGTTAATATATTGCTAAAATAAATGAAAAAGGCAAAGTTCAGAATGGAATACTAGCATGTGCCTCACTGAATACTGCTACTATTACTAGTTATATATGTAAAGTAGTGTGTGACACAGAATGCATTAAGCAGCAATAAAGATTTCAAACAGCAGTATGCAGCGTTTTTGCCTTGAGACCTTTCAATGTGTTGTAATACAATATGATCAGAGAGTGTGAAAAATAAATGGGAATACAAGCTTTAGCCAAGCAACTGCCATTGAGATGAATTGCAATCTTGGCAGTTAACATTCACCAGATATGATACACTTTCTTGGATTAATAAGTGAGTGACATTTAATTATCACCTTGCAATTATTTAGCATTTGTAATGCATTATTATTATTATTTTTTATGTCTTTACATTTGGCAGTATTGTATTAAAAATCATGGCTCATGTCACTTCCTGTTAATTTTTCAAGTTGGAAATGGATTATCAAATCAAGCACATTGTATTGTGGTATATAGTATTCAATTGCCATTCATGTGAATTATTTATGCACAATATACATACTATATTCTTCTCTATTAAACAAAATGCTAGTATCCCTATAGCTGAGAGGAATAAAATCATATTTGGAAACGGAAACAGCTTGTTTACCTTCATGCACGCATGTGTGAATGTGAGATGTTATGACATGACAGACAAGTGCAGTGGCAAACATCTGATGATGTGTGCTTGATAATATCCAATAATGCATATCAAAGACTTCAAATATGTGTATAACAGTATGTGTGTGTGTGTGTGTGTGTGCAAGGATGTCAGCATGCAAACCATGTGGAAAGAAAAAGGGATATAAAAAACTTTCGCTGAGAGCAGCAGTCTGAGGGAGATGGGATGTTAACAGTTTGTTTGTGTCAGTGCTGTGAACTGAGGTTATTAGAGAGGATATCTCATACCTCCAAATGTCATACATCTAAAAAACCCAAAGGTGTGTTATAAAACTATGTGTGCCTGCAGATATATACATCACAACGGTGAAATATACATTTGTTTTGCCCTAGTTTTGTGTTTACAGTATGTCTTTCAGACACCCAAAAGATCATTTTACCTCTTTAGTATGGTGATATAACACAATGTAAACTAAGACATCAAACATCTCTGCTGAAAAATGAATTATTGACACAGAAAACTCATTGTAGCAGGAAAGGGCTATGCATGCTTTGCCAGTTCCAAGTAAAGGGCTGTATGTGTCCTCAAACTCTGCTGTGGTTGGGACATGCCTTCCTGTCTGTTTCCAACCAGCTCTGTTCAATGCAGAGCACACTCTGATATGTTCACCTCCAATATCAAAACAATATCAAGATTGATGTATTGGCTAATACTCATGGAACAGTGTTGTGAGATTCAGTTTATGAGTTTGGTTGTGTGGTTGTGTGTTAGCATAAGAGATTCTGTCACTGTATTCAGTCACTTCAAGGGTAAGGTTCTCAATTAGTGGATCATGAACAGAAAATGGGCCGCAGGTCTGTTCTGATGGACCTTTGAGGACCTGTCCACATAAGAAAAGCCATGGCTTTGGTAAATCATAATTATCAGATACTGTGGTGAGTCATACATAATGAAAGTACAAAGTACAAGTCATAATTATGAGATAAAGAGTCAAAATTATTAGTCAATTATAAGATGAGTCAAACTTGTGACATAATTATGGAAACATGTTTAATTATGAGATACTGAGTCATAATGTCATAACTGCCAAAGGAGCAGTTGGGGGGTTCAGTGCCTTGCTCAAGGGCACCTCAGTCGTGGTATTGCCGGCCCGAGAATCGAACCCACAACCTAGGGTTAGGAGTCAAACTCTAACCATTAGGCCACAACTTCTCCACAGAAAATGGGAAAATGGGCACAGAAAATATAAGATAAAATTAAATATTATGACATAAAAAGTCATCATTATAAGATAGAACGTAAACATGATTTTTTTTTTAAATCAGTATGTACAAGATTAAACATTGTGACATGATAGGTGATTATGTGCTAAAAAAAATCTAAAGTATGACATACAAACGAGAAATTATGAGATACAAAAAAAGTTTAATTTATGAGATACTAAGTCATTTTAGCTAAAAATTTAACACTATGACATACTAGTTCATTATGTATCTGGTTAAAAAGTGAACATTACAAACATTATGATTATAAGATACAACGTTGGAAATTATGAGATAAAATGTCATTTTTGTAATAATTATGATTTACCAAGTTGATTTTCTTCCCCTTATGTGGTAAAAAAAAAAAAAAAAAAGGGTTTCCATACAGTACATATTAATGTTAATGAAAATAATATAATTGAACCATATGAAGATGCATAGTTTGGATTATCAATATTTAAATTATTGTTTTAATGTTGTGCAAGCAGTTTGGATATTGATAACCTTGTGTTGATTCTGTATAGGCACACTAGACAACAGATTATCAATTTAACCGGTATTATTAATGTGTTTACATTAGTATGATAAAAATTTTGGTGCTGTGATCAGCCACCAATTCTTGCCCAATGTACAATCTGGCTCCTGAAGCAAAACCACTTAAGATACACTGGAACACATGGTTAAACATATACTAAACATGTACTTTTAAAGAAAATTTGATTTCTATTCCGGGTGCATTTTTGTTAAAATAAATGCATTATGTTAATATTTAAAAAAAATATTAGATTACTGGATGCATGGATTTCACTCTTGATTAATAATTATGTTAAGTTTTGTGTTATATATATATATATATATATATATATATATATATATATAGATAGATATATATATATATAGATAATCAACAAAACAAAGCAGAGTTGTTATCGGACAACCCTATTTTATGCAAAATACTCCTGAGAATAAGCGTGTACAAAAATTTACAAGATGTCACATATTAAGTAGACCAGAATTGCTTTTCAGATGTTTTTAAATGCATACAAAATATCATATTTCACGGTCCATTTCACTGCTGAAAATTCAAAGTTGCCATCAGAATAAAATACATTTTTAAATATATTAAAATAGAAAATAGCTTTTTTAAATTGCAATAATAGTTCACAACATTTCTATTCTGAGCTACAGTACCACCACACGTAGGACATCTGCAGGAAGTGAATCCTCGTACAAAGATTCAGTGCGTCCCATTTAATTCTAGTCTTGAAAAGAGGATGAGAAAAGTTGTGTTAGTATAATACTGTTCCCAACACAAACAAACCAAGCTCCTATTAAAAATGCATCATCCTATTTCAGTTTCCTAAAGAGGAGAGTGCATGAGCGAGTGAGTGAGCGAGCATCTGATGGGCTCGAACCCAAAAAAAGAGCCTTTCATGAAAACTCAGAGATATTTCACAGGCCAAAGCTAACAGGCGCACTGTAACAACAAAAAGAAGTGCACGTTTTCCGGGTGCTTCACATTGTAATCTTATTTAGATGAAGGCAAACTGCATTACACTACGAAAAGCTTCGAGCAAGTTCTGCATACTAATAGGAGGGTGTATTGATATCGTGCAGAGAAGCCCTGAGGATTAAAGGCCTGACTTTAATAATAGCTATTGATTTCACAAAGATCCTCTTAAGTAAGAATAGAATAATGCAGTATTTGGCTGTGTGAGCAAAATGTCTGCTGGAGTTTCTATTGGTTGCCATGGATAAGCAAAGATCCCAAACGCTAATGGAAATAAAAATGAACTTTACATCAAAGTGCTCTAACATCTACACTGTGAGCTGCAGTGGAAATTCACCAGAGGATGGTGACGCTACATTTTTAAGCCGCTTTTGGAAATAATCATGAGGAGAATGCTAATAGTAGACATATTTACATTGCATTGAATGGCTCCGAGCATCTGCACCCACACAATGGATGGTGCTTGTTTTAGGATCAGGTGCGCAATTGTTCAATTCCCTCGACTGGCGTTGACGGCTTGGGCTGCGATCGTCTGGATTTCTCGGCGGGCACTCACACCAGTGTAAGGAGGGAGCGAATTACCATATCAAAGAGTTCACTAGCATGAAGTACTGAATTTTAAGTGTCTTTTGTTCTGGTAACGTTCAAGTGTCAGCATGCACAGATAAGGAAATGAGCATTTCACTCACGTACACATATACACGTACTGTCTGAACTACTAACACCTTTCCTGAGGCCTTTGATCTTGCGTGTTGATTAACGTTCTCCAAAGCATTCAGATTCTCCGACCTATTGTATCTGTTACAAATGCATAGATATGCACACACAATACACTCAGTTTAGTCTTTTGTGAAAAAATTGGAACCAACATCACACACACACACACACACACGTTTGTTTTTGTGAAAAGTGGGTTCATCCCATAGGCGTAATGGTTTTTATACTGTACAAACTGTTTATCCTATGGCCCTTCACCAACCCTACCCCTAACCCTAACCCTACTTTCTTACTTTCTCAAAAAAACTAATTCTGATTTATAAGCATTTTGAACAATTGGTACATGGGTTATGTCCTCATAAGTCACCCTCTCCTTGTAATACCTGTGCCATACCCATGTCATTATACAGAGTTGTGTCCTGATATGTCACAAAAACTTGCCCACACACACACATATATAATATTTTTTTTTTTTTTTTTTTTGATTTTTGTTCAGGTGTTTTGACGTTTTTGTTTTGCACTTTGTTGCATTGTGTTGATAGTTCATGAAAGTGTCCATAATATATATAAATGTGTGTTGGTGTGTTTCCTGTTTTTCTATTTGATTCCAAATGTAGTGAAAAAAAAGACTTATTTAAAATAACTGTTTTATATTTAATATTTTAAATGTAATTAATCCATGTGATGCAGCTGAATTTTCAGCATCGTCGGTGTCACATGATCCTTCAGAAATCGTTCTAATTATGTATGTGTTGCTATAGAAACTTTTCTTATTATCAACTGTTGTACTATTTTTTTTATATATTCTTTAATGAACAGAAAGTTGAAAATAACAATTAACTTGAATTAGAAATATTTTGTCACTGTAACCAAACAAATTACAGTCTTTTTGACCCCAAATTATTCAACAGTATCCTATTAGCAACACCAGAAAATTCATACAGTTCAGCGTATTTACTTCTAGAGCGCAGGATGTGGCATTTGTAATGTCACATATGATTAACTATAATTTTAATAGACCATAAAAAAAAATAAAAAAAAGACTATTTATAGTATTAAACACTCCATGTGGGAATTCACCTCCAGTTATTAATCATTTTACATAATATGCTTGTGAGGAACAACTGTAACATCTGAAGTGCAATGAAAAATAAATGTTAAATCAGTGATCCGTCAACCCCCATACAATCAAATATTTAGAATTACATTCTGGCTGTAGCTTGAATGTGTGTGTGTGTGAGTGTGAGTGTGTGTGTGTCGTTTCAACACTGATGGCTAAGGTTTTCTGCGTGTCCCTTGAGTTATTGTCCTGTTACTGTGACCTATAATTGAAGATCAATGCTTCGTAATGAAAACACTCACTAGAGGTGACATCAACCATTAAGTTAAATAATGTTGATGTGTGTAATTCATCTGTTTTCTTGATAGATAATAGTTATCGGATGTTTGATGTGCAAAATGTGGTTATTTTGTCAAGAACACAAGATTTTCTGTCTGATTGTGGCAGCAAATCAATAGATGGAGCTGAGAATTAGCTAGAAACCACCTTGTAGTCTCAATTCATTCATTCACTGCCAGATATTTTGATTTTAAATATGAATGTTTGACATGTTATTTTTTTTCAATCTGACCCATATTGAGTGACAGAAAAGAAAAAATGCACACTATGTAAAAAAAATAAATAAATAAAATAATAATCCAGGATGCTATATCCTAACACAGGTGAATATTTTCTTGATGAATATATTCTTTCTCATTTCAGTTTTGTCTTAACTACTCAAGTGTAATCAGTAAGTGGCTGTACAAATATGTATATGCAATTAAAAGCAACAGCTCTATTTCTCATGGTCAAGGGTTTAGTGCTGATGGCACAATATAAAGCATTGAGGACCTTTACGAGAAAAAGCCGTCGTAAACACTAGTCTTCGTATTGTGATTCGGTTTGATCACAACTATAGTGACACACTTGAACAGCCTTTCATTAGTTTTGAGTCACTGTCATTACCCTTCCTGCGTCTTTTCTCTCTTTCTCTCTCTTTTCCCCGTCTCGTTGTAAAGTCATTAACTGAGGCTGCTGGGGTGATGTGGCCACTCACACACACTAAAAGGGCAATGATGCTCTTGACATTCTTCTAGGCTAAACCTCCTCACCTCCAATAATCCTGCAGCTTCCTCTGACATTTAATCACCATTCACGTCCACCGTCCACCATCAATACTGGACACGAGCGGCGGGAGGGACGCCATGTCTGGTTCACCCTTTTCACCTCACATCTCAGGCCTGTCGGGAAAACTCAAATGGGAATCTGATGTACATGGTTGTGGAACAGGTGTTGATTTGATGTGCGTAAAGGAGCGCTTCTTAGTTTTTTCTCATTATTCATTATTCAATCAATAAAAAGTGCTTACCAGGGGTTGCATTTATAGTATCTGAACAAAAATGCAGTTAAAATGTAAAAAGTTGAAACATTACCACATTTAAAAGAACTGGTTACTGTTTTAATATATTTGAACATGTAATTTTTAAAGCTGAGTTTTCCGCATAATTACTCCAGTGTTTAGTGTCACGTGATACCTCAAAAATCATTAGAATATTCTGTGTTTTGTGTGTGTGTGTGTAGATATAATTTTTTATCACATAATGGTGATACATTGATGAATGAAATGCTTAAAAAACAGCATAAAAAAAATAATAATAAGGAATTTATGTAACTAACTTATGCAGCAAACTTTTGATTGGCAGTGTATCACAATTTCCACAAATATTAATCAGCAAAATACAACATTGGTTATAATAAGAAATGCTCCTTGAGCAGGAATTGCTTTGGCATATAAGCCAAAGAAGTGAAAATTCAGCTTTGCATCAAGTTAAAATAACATATAAAGACAACATTATTTTAAAATATTTCATTATTTTTCTCATTATTTGTATTTTGTAATGGACTGTTGGACAGTTTTTTTATTTATTTTTTATTTATTTTTTATCTGTAACTCTATCAGATATTTAATTATTTTATTATATTGAAATATATCATATTCTGAAAAAAAGGAAGATAGTTTGACATTTGTCTGACTGTAGCAAATATCCAGTTTTTATGAAGTAACATTAGTGCAGAGGTGAGGCAGATGCTGTTTAGTATCTCTATCTCTATGTTCTCTATTTTTTTACGAATTAATTTATACCAAAGCAAAGCTGTTATATGGCCAAGTTGTATATAAGCTTAAGTGACCTTGAAAAGTCACTCTGGGGGAGTATAAATGAAAATATCGTCATGGGGTGAAAGTAAATCACAATCGTGCGGGCCTTTCTCAGGCAATGTGACTGTGAAGATCCAGCCATAATTTAATATTGGGCATCACTAAAGATCCCTTTGAGGGAACCAAGATGGAAAATAACCACATGAAATGGCAGTCAGAGAGCAATTTATAGCTTTTGTTTCAAATTAGAAGCTATACAAAGACTATGTGTCCTGATTGAAACGAGGGACGTGGCGTAATGTCATCAGGATAGAAATACAGTTATACTAGCGTTGTGCATATTAAAGAAGACTGAAGTCCTCCACATGTCCTTTTTTTCTGAAAAGCAAGCTATTTTCCCTGCAAACTGCCTTTCTGTCATTTTTCTGTTGCTTGCAACCTTCATATCAATGCATCTTTTAGCCTCTAAAGGCCAAAGAGTGGCGTCTCCCTGGGACACAGAAGGCCATAGGCTAGTTTGAATAATTAGATAAATATATTTTATGTAAAATGACTTGGTTCCTAATTACTTGTGGGCAACTGTGAGCTTTTTTCCGCTGTATTATGTAGTTAAGACTTCAGTAATACCAATGAGTCTGTTTTCATGTCAACAAGAACTTTAGCTAATTAGCAACTGCAGGTTTTGGAGGTTCACTTTCACCTAATTGGGAGTCTAATTAGCACCATTTGATTTAGTTGACGAGGAAACTTCAGCAAGGACCATCTGACACCACCAAATCCCAAATGATCCCAAGTTTCCACTCACCCAAAGTTGACGTCTTTTCCTTTCTCTGCTAAACAGCTGTTTGCTTTAGTGTAAAATACATATTAGTTCCATATAGAGTGCTTATGCTGTGTATTTACAGATCTGCGGTTGTTATTCATTTCTACCTATGGTGTTTGTTTTCATCTGTAGATGATGCAGAAGTAAATTGCTCATGATGGAAACCGTATACAGGTCAGATATATGATCTTTGTCTCCTTTGCCCTATCGCCATCTCCCAGAGAGACAGACTGACAGAGAGAGATTGTACAACAGCACTGTACGATTTTCATCTCTAGATGGGCTGCTTTGATTTAGTGTTGCAAGACCACAATCATCCACACACGGACATTTTACGGCTGTCATACTGACAAGCTTTGATTTAAAAGAACCGAAGTGAGAATTCAAAGATAGATTTCAGAAGAAAAGAGGTCTTGAATCAACAGGATGGGGAGCAAAATCAGGGGAAAATGTGCATGGGAGCGGGAGAGAACCATTTCTGGAGAGCGTGTTGTTTGTTTGACATGCCTGAAAGCAATTGTGACACACTCGAGATCTGAGAAAGACCCCGCATTCAGAATGATCAAAGCGAGCAATTTATGCAAAAGATAAAACGCAAATAAAATAAAAGAATTAAGCTTTAATGTAAGACCTCAATGAGTGGCCAGTACGGAGAACGCTGTCTGTTAGCGTCTTTTTTTTTTAACCTGATGCTATAGTTACAACATCCCTGTTTCTCTTTCCCCAGCCGTTGGACTATGAGACCAAAAAAGCATACACATTTAAAGTGGAGGCCTCCAATGCACACCTGGATCCACGGTTCCACAATTTTGGCCCGTTCAAAGACACAGCGACAGTGAAGATAAACGTTCTGGATGTGGATGAGCCTCCGGTCTTCAGCAAACCCTTCTACACGATGGATGTTTATGAGGACACGCCACAGGGCACCATCATAGGAGCTGTGACAGCACAGGATCTCGACGCAGGAAACAGTCCAGTCAGGTATTCAAACATAGCACATATATAAAAAACAAGACTATAGGAACTCGTCATCAGTCCTTGCAAGAAGCGAGCCATCACTATTGTGCCTTTGAGCACATTTAGAGGATGTTACAGACTTAAAGGGATAGTCACCCAAAAATGAAAAATCGTGCATTAATAATAATGACCTTCATTCATCTTCGAAAAACAAATAAAGTTTTTTTTTTTTTTTTTTTTTTTTGATGAACTCCAAAAGCTCTCTGATCAAGGTCCAGAAACGTAGTAAGGATTTTGTTTGAAATAATCCATGTGACATCAGGGGTTCAACCGTAATAGTACGAAGCTACAAGAATACTTTCTGTATTCAAAGAAAACAAAAATGACGTCTTTATTCAACAATTTGTCTCCTCCGAGTGACACTGGAACCATTTCGGAGAGGATCACATTCATAAATAACGTATTCTGTTCTATGTCAGTAGCACCATACGCGGATACATTGTTTGCGTTGTTTACGCAGTTTACTCTTTGATCTGAATGTAAACAATGTATCTGCGTTCATATGTTGTATACGTTTTTTTACGTATGTGATACTCTCCAAAGTGTCGCCAGGGTAACACAGAGACAAATTAAAGTTGTTATTTTAATTTTAATTTTAATTTTAATTTTAATTTTAATTTTAATTTTAATTTTAATTTTAATTTTAATTTTATTTATTTATTTATTTATTTATTTATTGCGCACAAGAAGTATTCTCGTAGCCTTAAAAAAATGAACAATTCAAAAAAAAATCTTCATTTGTACTCAGATGAACTTGACATGAGGGTGAGTAATTAATATCAAAATTTAAATTTTGGGGTGAACTGTACCTTTAATTTTTATCCATGGAACAACTGGTTGTGTGCCAAATTACACATTTCTATATACAGTATTTGTGTTTACTGAAAACGGCATCATGCTGAAAGATTTATCTTGTTTTATAATCCATTGTGTTTTAGAAGTGCACTTCTTAAGATTGCTTTTAAAGTTTAACAAGTAGACAAAACCACTGATGCACCACTGGGGGGTCCCAAAACTACCTAACATCACAAGTTAGTTTGTTTCTTTATTAATTTTTCATTCAGTATACTGTAAGAAAGCAAAATGGACAATGGAAAGATTTGTATAAGTGAAAGGGCTTTGTTTCCCCATTGTTGTGGGCTTCCCTGATTAATTATTTAGAAACATTGTAACATTGCTCAATGGAGATGTGCACTTCCTCATCGGAAAACAATGGTCCCCAATGAGCTTCCATGCAAAGGGAACAAAGCTTTTAAAGATCTGTATATACGTGCCGCATGTCCACGTGGAGTGAGACAAAATAGCTAAAGTGCTTTTTGGTATTGAAGGTTTCTGTGACTTCCACCAAAGCTTTTTAAGTTTTCTCCAAGCTTCAGGGGTCAAGAAAAGAGCTGCAGAGAGATCAGAAATGGACAAACTTATGAAAAACTGCATTTGTCTGAAGCTGTGCTGTTAACATGCACGGAAGTTCACTGAAACCTTTCTTGAGGTGCACCAAACAAAGAAAAGTTCAGAGCCCCACAGTGAGCAAAGTGGGGAATGTAGAGTTCTGTACAGTAAATTACATGAGCAGTTCTACATTAAGAAGAAGCTTTTAACCAAAGTAACTGAAAAAATGAGGAAATACAACATAAGAGGTTCACCCTAAGGAGGAATTTGCATTAGAAATGCCGTATAGCTCCTGGAGTGATCAGAGAAGTACAGACTAGAACCAAGATGTTAGAACAGATTAAGGTCAACGTGACATCAAAATTGACCCTCTTAGCATTTTAAATGCCTGCATAATTCATCAGTTTTTTCAAAGAAAATAAAATGTTTATCTTTAAAAACTTCTAGCAACGTATTTTTTTTTTCTTTCTCTCAGAATCGCACTTGCAAATGAATCATTATGAAAGCAAAATGGGTTTTGAACAGCATTTCATGTTGACTTTAGATCAGTTTGTCCTTGGATGTTCCTGTATTTATGAATGTTTGTTTTTTAACATACTCAGCTTTTCCTCCGAGATATTTATCTCATTACACATTTGGATCTCGGGCCCAGTGAAGCTGCAATTTCAGCTGAATCGACCCACAGCTCTTGCTTTCTTTTCCAAATACGTATTAATGTTTCATCTGTGAGTTGACATTTGAATATACTGACCCCAGTATATAGCGACTGTCCTATTCAATTCACTAACAGTTAATGAGGTAAAATTCAGGAGACACACAATTGTTTAACTGACTCTCACATCCTCCTACAGGAATAGAACGAAGAGTCATGTTAGTTGGAAAAATAGGACAAATTTGATGTTCTGCTTCATCTCTCTGTACAGACAAGGGTCTGTCGAGCCGGTCTCTAACTACTTTCTACAATGAATAATTTGCTCATCAGTCTGTATGTTTTGTAATCTCGTAGTCTTGTAATGATTAATGAAGCAGCACATTGAAATTCAGTTTGAAGCTTTTTTTATTTATTTATTTATTTATTTATTTATTTATTTATTTTGTAGCAGCAGCATTGGCTGTTAAACTATTATTAAATAAAATAATATATATATTAAAAAAGAAGAAAAAAAAAACACAAGAAAAGCAAACAAAATTGGCCTGATGGAACATTAAATAGAACATTGAGGATTCAATAATGAATTTTCTTTAAAAAAAAAAAAAAAAAAAAAAAAAGGTTGCATGCACTGCTTTCAAATCTTTTTGATCTTCATATTAAATATTTGGCTTTCAAAAGCAGCTTATGATGACAATACCAGAACATTTTATTCTTTCTTCTCTCTCATACATGATGCCACGTGACTCTGAGGGTTCTGAGAGATATTTCCTTTTCCCAAATGTTCCGTGCTTTGAAAAGTGCTATATTAACACAAATTCCAGATGAGTCGGTTTTATATGCATTACATTCCCAGAGCTGCAGTCTTTGTGTGGTATTTATGATGATTATTATGGAGAACCGGCCCCCTAACGGTTGTGGATCACAACATCAAAGGCTTTTGTTGAGAATCCAATGCAAATGCACAAAATCCTCAGATGTTTTTTTGTTGACCACCTTTTGAGTGAATTTAACAAGGCAGCTGCTGAATTGTGGAGAATATAAACACCGTAGCATCTCACCTCGCCCAGCGCTCCCACTTCATTTCTCTTTGCTCGATTCTAGGTCAGGCCACAAATAAATAAATAAGCAGCTTTGAAAATATCAGCCTGCATTAATGCGTCCAGAGTTCAGAACAGGTTTGCAAAAGTGTTAGTGAGAGAATGAGTCCAAAGCGTCAAGTAGAACATGAAGAAGGTCAATGAAAACCCAACTTTTCGAAGTTATTCATATTCATGCATACTGGTGTGCAAAGTCTCAAAAGAGACACATGTAAAGTACCACCTGAGAATGGTTACGGGGTCCGTTAACAAGGTCGCTACGCCATTACACCAATGTTCACAGCTGTTCAAAACTGGACCCCACACATTGCAATTCACTAGAGTGCACAATCTTTTCATGCCAGCTTGCCGCATGACTAAATCAAACATAATAAGGCTGTGTAAAACTGTGAGGATGAGAAAATAGAAAAATGTAATACAGTATATACTCTTGAGTATCATGTTCATCTTTGATACTAATCTAGTAGTACCTAGTAGTGAAAATGTCCCTCAAAAAACACTTGTGCAATTGCACTGTTATTGTGGTTCATTTGAATAAGCGTGAACACTGCCATATGAACCGTGCTTTGTGTCAAACAGTGAAGTCGAAATGAACTATGGTGCAGCTCAACTGATATATGAATGCAATACAGACCAGAACAATCTAAACAAACCCGAAACAGGATGTGATGTCACAAGATATAACCCTAAAGCAGGTTTGGTTTGACAAAAACAAACTCTGCTGCTTTATTGTGGTTCATTTCAACAATTGTGAACGCTGCAATATGAAACTTGGTATACACCAAACAATGAACTTGAAATTAACTCTGGTGTGGTTTGGCTTTGAATGCAAAACTGATCAAACGCATCTAAACAAACGCAAAACAGGTGACAAGATGCGACCCTAAAATGAAAAGAATGCTCAAGAATGCCTCATTATGGGAGTTACAGTATGCTAATCATCACAGTTTGGTACAAGCAACTGAACCACCGTCTCATTGCAGCAGATCTCCTCCATTAGTGCGTGTAATGAATTCCCGCCACTGTTTTGACTCCTTTAAGCTCTGCAGGAGTCATCAGCAGGTAAAAATACCACCGTATGTATATACAAAAACAACCAGTGCATTTAGTCCAGCTCAGAATTCTTTTGTTGCTAAGTCTGCAAAACATACATCATAAAAGTCCAGTCAGCTTTGTGACTGTATCCTTATGCCTTTGGTTGTGTGCGTTAAAAATGAGAGTGAATGTGAGGACTAAACAGGTCAAAGTAGTGTGAGACTGCAATTCCAAAAAAAGTGCTGCTGGGAGTGTAAAGTTCTGCGGTTGATTTACTGACAATGTGCAGATTAAAGAACACAAACGCAGAAGATCATTTCCATAATGACAAATTCCATCTACCAGGTGCAGCACTAATTAGCGTAAGGTTGCAAACAAACAGAGACCATTATAATCAGGTGTGGGTAATCCACCAACAATACAGGCAAAAAATAAAAATAGAAATGTGACCCTGGACCACAAAACCAGTCTTAAGTCACTGGGGTATAGTTGTAGCAATAGCCAGCAATGCATTGCATAGATCAAAATTATCAATTTTTCTTTTATGCCAAAAATCATTATGATATTACGTAAAGATCATGTCCCATGAAGATTTTTTTGTACATTTCCTACTGTAATATATATTAAAACATATTTTTTTATTAGTAATATGCAATGCTAAGAACTTAATTTGGACAACTTTAAATGTGATTTTCTCAATATTTAGATTTTTTTGCACCATCAGATTCCAGATTTTTAAATCGTTGTATCTCGGCAAAATATTGCCCTATCTTAACAAACATCATCCATACATCAATGGAAAGCTTATTTATTAATATTTCAGACTTACCCTTTGACTGGATTTGTGGTCCAGGATTACAAATGTGTTAAAACATGCTTTTATGGGGCATTAAATAAGGGCGAAAATACCAATAAATTAACTAGTGCAAGCCTTAGTAAATCATAGAGCATGATTCATTTAGATACTCTTCCCTTATAAATTTTACATCTGAAAGGGAAAGGGCAATTAGGTCAGCTGCAAAAATAAATGTGTCCATGCGTTTCCAGCTCAAATTATGCTCTGCGTGTCCTTAGTAAATACTGACAGCTGTTTTTAAGCCAAAAGAGGGTTTGTGTTGGCGCAAGCTGTGGACCCTAAATTTGTTCTCTGTTCTTCAGGTATTCCATCGATTGGAAGAGTGACCTGGACAGCTTCTTCGACATCGATCCTGTCCGAGGAACCATCTCCACCAATGAGCTTCTGGACAGGGAGAGTATAGCCCAGCACAACATTTCAGTTGTGGCCACTAAAGTTAGTAAGTATGACTGTGAACCTCAGAAGTGATTCATAGAACGTCAGCTGTCTTAAATGCTGGGATTTTTTTGCGGACTGATTCACTGTGACCCATCGCAGTGCAGTCAGTAGCAAATTCCATTAAAGTCTGCATTTTATGAGCATTCATAAAGTATGACCACTCTCCTGGAATATGTATCATTACAGTGTCTCTCCTTTCTCCTTGACTTAGTGAACTTAACATTTGATGCATTTCAGTGTTCTTAAACTGCTGATGAATTGATTGTTCCTTGCCATCAAGGTGGTCATTTATAGAAGACTCAATGATAAGACAATGATAATCTGTTTTAAAGGCAGTTGAAGATAATGGATTAATCCATAATCACTCTTTCATTTTTAATATATCATTATAAAATAATTCGCCCCTCAGTGACTTTTATTTTGATTAACATAAAAAAAAAAAAATATATATATATATATATATATATATATATATATATATATATATATATATATATATATATATATATATATATATATATATATATATATATATATATATCTATATATATATATCTATATATATATATATATATAGATATAGATAGATAGATATAGATATATTAGTCACCTCAGTTTCAGGGCCAACTTTTTATTTATTTTGTTTATTTATTTATTTTCAGGTTAAATATCAAATTTCTATTGAATATAAACAACAACAATTTGGCAACATAAGGAAAGATATTCAGAGTTGATGAAACATAATAATGTTCATCATTCATATACATGGCATAATTCAACTTATATGTCATAATTATGACTTATGGCATACTAATGACTTAGTACTAATTACACAATGCCAATTTTCATCAATTTCACCTTCATCTCATAATTACAATTTACTATGTCACAATTCATACTATTCAGATTTTTTAATACTATAATTATGATTTAGAATGTCAATATTTTTTTTTCATAATTTCAACATTTATCTCATAATTTTTACTGTTATGTCAGAATCTAATTCTTATTCCATAATTATTATTTAATTAAGTGTGATTTTTTTATTTTTTTTTTATTTTTCCACTGAAATGGGCTTCCATATGCTAGATTTTTAAAACCGTCAGATTATCATTATTTTATTTATTTATTTATTTGGGGTGGGTTGGAAGGGTTTACAAACTGCATTTCTTATGGACTTTTTTAGGAAGTAATTTGAAAAGCGATCAAACAGCGGCATCATAGATGTCATTGCTGTAATTGCGTTTGTGTCGGAAAAGATCTGTGGACTGAATAATGACGTAAATAAGCAAATCCATCGTCATCAAGTTGTCAAATCCTCCAAGAAGTCCCCAAGGCCATTATCTTGTTGGATATGTGGTGCTCAATCAAAATTACAAACGCACAGACTCGCATTCATTAAGACAGAATGGGGATGAGAGGTCATTAAAAGTTGAGCCTTCATCACCATGGTAACGGTTATTACTCACTGTCTCTCAAGGTTGCACTGGCGATATGCTAATTGTGATTTCTAAAGCTAATTTGGGAGAGACTAAAGCGAAGTCGGGGCTGTTAAACTGCCCTCCTGTCCTGCAATGGGAATTGTCCAGCCTGTTAAACTCCATCTTTATTCATATTCTATTCACTATCAATGTCTTTTAGACAATTTTACATTCTGTTCTGCTGGCCCAGATGGATTCAGAGAAATCACAGAGCACATAGTCTGACATTAATAACTCATGGCTAAACTAGGTATTATAAATATAGCCAATGTTATTCAAAAGTATATCTTGCTTCTTCATAAACTAGGCCTTATCCGCTATTTTTGACTATAAATATACACACCCATACAGTTTATGTGTCTCATACATTAGCAACATCATATCTCACATTTTTTCAGTCATCCTAATCAAATAGTTAATTTTAATTTAGCATGTCCCTAAAAGTTAGTTAGTCAAAACCAGCCATTTTTGCTTTCCTACAACTTATAAATGCTCATATGACCAAAATTTGACTTGTAATATCCTTACTTGCATTGTACAGTGTACAAAATCATGCTTGACAGCTTTTCTATAACTCTCAGAACCGGCGATTATGAGGTGCGGAGAACACCTGTTCAACACCATCACAAGCTAGTCTGGCATAAATTGCAGCTTCTTGTGTTTTTCCTCCCTCTCCTTACGTTAATGTCACACCAGGTGGAATTCCAGATGTTCGGGAGCCTCAGAATCATTTTGTACTAAATATGAAAGTGCTGAGGGAAGCATGAGTCAGCACACAGTCCCCAAACACTTCATGCTTGTTGCGCATCATGAAAACTTCTGCTTTTAGTTTCCATTAGGACAGCAAACGTACAGATAGCTACACTTAATTTGCATAATCCCTTCTGTGACGCTCATTACATACAATAGAGTCAGCTTGCTGAAGGGGAAACTATTTTACACTACAGCCAGAACCAGTATCTTTTACAGAATGTGTTAAGCACACATAATTATTTATTTACATCTTGTCCAGCATCAGTTGTAAACAGAGCAAAATGAATGTACTGTCCACATATAAGGCTTTTGTAGGGTAAGCAAGCTGTCCGTCAAACCTACAAAGGAAGCAGAACTCTTTTATCTTAAGAAGACGCCCATTTTAAATATGTGATTAGAGCATTTTCATTTGTTTGAAGTCAGGCCAACAATAACTATCGAAGTACGAACATAAACATCTCAAACACACATTCACTGTTATTCTGTCATAAAATCTAGCCTACACCATGATGGACGATTTCTCCTTTATACAACAGCGCCATCTAGTGGCAAAATCCCTCATTTAAGTCCTTATGTTATAGCCATTGTACATAAAAAATGTTGTGGTTTTAATAAAAAGCTCACCAGATTTTAAGATTATTATTATTATTTTTTTTTTTATTTATTGTAACATATTTGAAAACAAATTAACCCTGATCAATAAATATAATCATTGCTAGTCTTTTTAAACATATTTTGCAGGTGTTTAGCCACTAAGTGTGTCCCAATAGAACAGATTTGTACATTTTTCCAGAGAAACTTCAATATATATATATATATATATATATATATATATATATATATATATATATATATATATATATATATATATATATATATATATATGACATGTAGAAATGCATCGATTAGAATTCAATTAGAAAATGATAAATGTTGCCATATATTCAGTGTGTTTATTATCTGATTCAAATTTTGGACATCATTGGTTTGAAAATCGAAGTGAATTGCATTGAACTTTTAGTTAGCCAGAGCATCTTTTAAAACTTCAACAGTGGCTACAGAAAAAGCAATTTGCTGCAGGACATTTGGGGCAGAAGCACAGGACCTGGAGAATGATGATGTGTCAGATCTCAGATAAATTGTAGCAAGAGTAATTTTATTTTTTATAACGGACATCAGACGCCCTGGAGCCCCTGAAGCTAAAGTAACAAACAGCTGCACACACACACACACAAACACAAACACACACATACACAGTTTCTCTCCAGGAAGATTGCTCATCTTCATCAAGATCACCCATAGGTCTTGGCTTTATACGGGACCCCTGGGAAGGATGAGTTCAGATCCCTCGTTCTAAGCCTTCTCACCTTCTCCTCAGACATGCTGAGCCCAACTCACAGATCTGATCCATAAAAGTTTATTCCACACCGCAGAATTCAAACAATATCAGCGAGACGTGTTCAAACATCAACAGCTGTGCCAGAGAGGACACCGCTGACCTCGTGTGTCAGCTAGAAACTTCTTCTTTTTAGACAGACTTTTACCTTATATTCTTACCCAATAAAAAATTTGAAGAATAGAATAGAATAGAATAGAATAGAATAGAATAGAATAGAATAGAATAGAATAGAATAGCAGCCTATGAATAATACTTAAATTTCCTTTAATGTTTTCAGTGTAAAACCACATGATGGCAGTATACTGTAGTATATTAGTGGTTTGAACAGGATGTTCAGTACAGTGTACTACTTTGACTGTAAAGTATGTCCTCAGTCCTGTATTTATAATGTCTTTTGGTTCCTCAGTGGAAGGTTGATGTCATATGATTTTAGTTTAATATTGCAAAAAATTGTTACAATTGAAGATAATTGTTTTCTAACTGAATATATTGTATGATGATGTATTTTATCAATGTGATGCACAGCTGAATTTTCAACATCATTACTCTAGACTTCAGTGTCAAATGAACCTTCAGAAATCATTCTAACATGCTGATTAGAAAAAAAAATATATATATAATAATAATCTTGTGATTATATAATAATATAAAGTTTAAAAAGAGCAGCAATAGAAATGTGCATCATTGCTTACAGGAAAAAAAAAAAAACTAAACTTTTATAATTTAAAACATTATTATGTCATTTGGGTATATATTGATGTCAGTATTGTGATGCTTATCGTGGATATTGTGTTTGATGATAAATGTAAAACCATTAATGTATGATATTATGGAGCAAGATTAATTAAAAAATATAATATTTTCTATTTTTAAACAGAAATCCTAAATAATTGGCAGTATTGCTTTCTATATCCTTTAACAATCCATACATCCTTTAAAAATACAATAAGTAAAAAAAGTAAAAAACCTTTAAAATCATTCTAAGGGAGAGAAAGGTTTCCATAACTGAAGAACATTGTAATGTGTGCTTTGTGTTGCTCATGACATATGATCTCTGATGTTTGTGTGGTTTGTGTAGATAACCCAGTGCTGACCAGCAGAGTGGCTGTCACAGTTCATGTGCTGGACATTAATGAGTTTCCACCAGAGCTGGCCATGCCTTACGAGACCTTCGTGTGTGAGAGCGCCAAAGTCGGCCAGGTGAGTCAACACAAATGGTTGTGTGTGCATGTGTGTATGTTTGCATGTCCAAAACCAATTCTGTTCTAATGAGCCATTTAAGATGATGTATGACAGACTCCAGAGTCTGACACTCTCATTAAATCCTGAAAGTGCACTATATTCCTGCTTTAGCCAGGTACAGTGTGTGTGTGTGTGTGTGTGTGTGAGCAATTCCTAATCTACTGTATCCTGCCCACTTACACCAAACCACTGAACCTCAGAGTAAACAGCAAAACCTTTCTGAAAACATGCTGTGAGTTATTTTATACAGTATTTTCTCCTATTGCATTTCTTTGTATATTATGCGTAAACAAAAATTAGTCATTTTTTGCACATTTAAAACACACCACAACAATTAATGAGGTTAGGGGTTGCCAGGATGTTGCCATGTGGTTGCTATTGTATTTGAAGTGGTTTCTGTGGTGTTGCTATGCAATTGTGATTTTTATTTTATTTTATTTTATTGTTTCATTTTATATTATTTTCATAGTCCTGCTACACTAGGTGCCAGGTTTGAAAGTTTCTAGCCTTTTTCTTAGTTTGAATGGGGATGACACATTTCTGGCCAGAACTATGTGGTTAAATTGATACATTGGACAGGAAGAGCCTGGTGGGTAAGTGATACATTAGTGCTGCGCTAATGGTCCTACCCAGCATGCACCGGTGTCGCTGGTGACAGCCCTACAACAGGTGATGTCAGCGGGAGGGTGGGCGATACAGACGTCTGTTAGCTACGGAAGATTGATCTGCTTGTAATGCTAGTGTACAGTGTATCATGATCGCTGGATTGAAGGCAGACTAATTGGTTTTAGATACAGAATCGAGGAGAAAAACCACAGGAGCACTTGATTAAACATTGCTGAGCATATGCTGCCGGCTGCCACTTATCTACGTGCTCTTGTGACGAGTTTCTAACTCATGCTTCATTTAATGTTGTAACTGTAATTGTTTCATATACATAAAGCACTGCAAAGTGGATTGTTTTTCTTCTAAGCAATATATTATATGGCTCTATATCTCCATTAATTAAGAGCAAACACTGACTGTGACTTTGATTTGTCTATACTAATGTTAATTTCGTTTGTCCATAGAGAACTGAATGTGTGAATAGTTTTAATTAATAATGCATCATTTTTGCATTACTTTTTTTAGTATAAGAGATTAAAGGCACTAATGTGCACTAATAACCACCATACATCATTAAGACATTTCAGAAACCTTAATGTTTACCCTTAAACAAGTGATTAACCATTACAAGACTATATTTATGCAGTTTTACATATTTAAACACATTCTTGGTGTACAGCAGTGATAAAATATACGATCAGAGACTTTTTATGTTAAAGCTGCAGTCTGTGATTTTTGACGCTCTAGCGGTTAATAAACAGAACTGCTTGCGTCTTGCGGAAGAACATTGTAGCCGGAACTACTTCTCTCTGTTTATGTCTATGAAGAATCACAAAGGTACTGGGTTACTCCGCCGCGGTATCCCCGAAGCAATCTAAA
>NW_020528082.1:115000-167500 GCF_003368295.1 Carassius auratus
TCATATATTATTTTATGCGTATACCATTTTTTTTTTTTTTTTTTTTTTCATAGACTACTGGTCAAAAGTTTGGAATAAAATATGTTTAATAAGCATTTTTGTCTCTTTAATACTTATTATGATACAGTTTGAATTATTATTTCAGTATCTTTTAAAATGTGATTTATTCCTATGATGAAAAGCTGAATTTTCAGCATCATCACTCCATAATATGCTGATTTGCTGCTTAAGGAACATTGCTAATTATTATCAACACTGAAAACAGTTGTGCTGCTTAATATTTTTGTAGAAACAGTGACTATTTTCAGGTTTTACTGATGATTATATTATATTATATTATATTATATTATATTATATTATATTATATTATATTATATTATATTATATTATATTATATTATATTATATTATATTATATTATATTATATTATATTATATTATATTATATTATATTATAATAAATGAATAATAAATCCTATCCTAAAGTACAATGTAACTTAATCCTCCACATTTATCTTTTGCATTGATAAAACTTCTGCTTACTTATGCTCCTATTGTCTTATGCCTTGTCTTATTTCTCAAAAAAGAAAGAAAAAAAAAACATTTTGTGTTCTTATCCACTCAAGTTTATCCATTGTGTGGTGTTAATGAGCTCTAACGTTTTGATTTGTTTATTTTTTTCTATTTTCATTCCCATACCTTCGCTGCTGTTTCAGGTTAGCCTCCTGTCCACTTCCTCCGTCAGATTTCAGCTCATTTCCTTTGTTTATCCTTCAGCATTACAGACTGGATCCTCTTTTTAAAAAAAGAAGAGAAAATTAAGTTGAATCACAAAAGAAAAAGGGTCAGACTTAGACCTCAAATGCAATTTAGTCCTCCCGGCAGAAGTCATTATGGTTGAAAGAAAACAGAAATGCATTACATTAACAGAAGGAGATATTTTGGAAGAAAATGATTCACCTATAGCAAAGCTGATTAGTTATTTTTGACAGTAGACACGTTAGAGTCAATATAAAATAAAAATAGACTATTTTTTTGGTTTCTTATTTATGTTTCCAATGCACGCCATAATTCACAAGCACAAACTATTTCAATTTTTTATAAAATAAAAATAAATAAATAATTCTACCTAAATTGCTGTACCTCAGAAATGACTTTAGTTATCAGCTGATATTACAGATCTCTCTTAAAAGTATGCTTACATGTTTTTTTTCCCACCACAAGATATAATAATCTTAATAATAATAATAATAATAATAATAATACATTAAATATAAATAATAATAATAGTAATTGTAAGTTTTTCTCACAAATCTGGCAATTGTGAGATTTTCAAACTTCAAAGTAAAACATCACAGCTTTTTTTTTTTTTTTTTAATTCCTTGGTGGAAAATAAATAAATAAATGTGAAAAAGTCAAAATTGTGAGTTTAATCTTGCAATTCTGACTGTTTTCTTTAAAATATGTTTACATGTCAGAATTATGCTCCTTTTTTTTTTTCTCTGAAACGTGAGAAACAAAGTCCAGATTGATATATCTTTTATTTTTTACCAAAGAAAGGAACAGCAGGTGTAAATGATGGCAGAATGTTCATTTATGTGTGTGTTTTGTTTATCCCTTTAATTCCTATACCACTTCCAGTTGTGCCATGAACTTTGCTCCTAAAACACCTGTAATGTTGATGTCTATTTGACATCCTCATTGAACTAGTCTTCACACCACTGTGTAAAACAGTCAATCCCTCTTCTTCTGTAAAGTGAGAGACTTCTGCGGTGCTCTGAAGACTGACCTGTCTCTCAGCTCCTGCTCCTGCGAGATTTCGGCAAGCACCTCTCACAGCGTCACTGCGTCCTTGCTAAAGGTGCCAGCCAGGATTACAGACAGGACAGAAAGAGAACACATTGTCGCCCTTGAGATTTGCCATTATCGGTGCTCCATTTGTCAGACTGACCCATTTCCCGCTCATGGCAGACAGAGCGAGAGATCAGCATCATGGGAATGAGGCCTTATCAATCCCAAACCCATCTTCTGAATATGCCAGTCAACACACAAACATTGACTCACAAAATAGACTACATCTCTGACAGGTTTGATTGGTTGAGAGCTGCAGTGCAGATATATGTCACTTGGGGGCGCTGTCATCTCACAGACACTGGTCTAGAGTGTTTCTTTTTTTTTTTTTTTCTTTTTTTTTTTTTTAGCAGTTTCCTCTAATTTGCTGCATACTAATAGACATATACAAGTGTTAGCCTATGGACTTGAGAACCCCTGAATCTATACAAACACAATTCAGTCTGCATCTCCACTACAGCACAGTGTGAGACAGAGTGTGTGTTGATAATGGCTCTGTCCCAAAACCAAGCTAGCTAATGCCTTCTAAGGTTGCATACTAACTGAAATAGGTCTTGGAGGCAACAACTTTGAAGTAATACTATTACATCTATCTATCTATCTATCTATCTATCTATCTATCTATCTATCTATCTATCTATCTATCTATCTATCTATCTATCTATCTATCTATCTATCTATCTATCGCTGTGGAGCTTCAATGGCCAGTCAATAAAAAATGAATAGCACGAGAGGAGTGAAATAGTCACGCATGATGGGTGAGAGAGTCCATCAGATGGAGGGCACACATTACTGCTGCAGCTTTCATTCTGGCTCTAAATGATGACTGCAGACAGGAGCTGTTTGCCAATCATGGAAAACTCTGACAAATGAGGGGGTTGTCTCCTTGATTGAACGAGAAGAGTGTTTCCACTGGCCTCTGCCGTCTTTCTGTCTGCCTTACTCGCTGATTATACAGACAGCATAACGAGGACGATTTGAGTCACTCGTAGAAAAATGCATGGGAGAAATCACATTGTTCAACACAGAAGCCATAGGAACAGAACACCCTCCTTCTAATAATAACAAACTAATCGCCAGTGTTTTTTTCCCTGTCACATGCATATTGTTTTGACCAGCTTTGACCAGCACATGACTGTTTTTTTAATATGTATGAGAGTAATAAAAAGATGCTAATCTTTCCGTTCTGCTCGTGTGTTTCCTGCAGTGATCGTGGTTCTCTATGTTGGGGTTCGGCGGCAGAAGAAGAAAGAGACTCTCATGACGTCCAAAGAGGACATCCGTGACAATGTCATCCATTATGACGACGAAGGAGGGGGCGAGGAGGACACGCACGCCTTCGACATGGGCACCCTTCGCAACCCCAAAGTCATTAAGGAAAACCTGTTTCGCCGAGACGTTAAGCCAGAGTTGGGTTTGTGCCCACGGCGGCCAATAGCCTCGCAGAACAGCGCTGACATCAGCAACTTCATCAGTCAGCGACTGCAAGAACATGATGGTGACACTTCCGCCCCGCCGTACGACTCGCTGGCCACGTACGCCTACGAGGGCGAAGGCTCGGTGGCCGACAGTTTAAGCTCTATAGAGTCTGTAAAGGGTGAACCGCAGGAGGACTACGATTACCTCAACGAGTGGGGGCCTCGCTTCAAAACCCTCGCAGGGATATTCGGAGAACGATCAGAGAGCCAATCAGACGTAACATCCAGCACCACCACTGAAAACAAACACTGATGTTTTTTTATTTGTTGTTGTTTCTTTTAAGTTTTTTACACTGGGTTTGAAACGAACATAGTTGTGTATTTAACATTTACTTTTTTTTTTCTAGATTCGTTAAATTACTTTGTAGTTGTTTTATTTTTCACCTTTTTCTTTTAGTTTGCCTTGATTTCACGCTCAAAACGAGAGGATGAAGGGAGCCAGAATAAAATGCAGCCTTTGGATTATCTGTAAGTGAATGTTGGAGGTTTTTGGTCATATTTATTCAGCTTTGCTTTTCACGAAAAAAAAAAAAGAACCACATAAAAGATGCAATTTTTTTCTGACATCCTTAAAAAGTGCCTCAATGGAGTTGGTTTGTTATTCTTCTTTTTATGGTTTAGCTTTATTTCGTCACCCTTCTTAAGGACAAATGGCGCCGCTAACTGAATTTGACCGCAACCTGGATTCCGAGCTTCGGTGGAAAGAGTTTTGAGGAGATGTCTACATGGGCCTCGTTTGGCCAAAGATATTTTTTTGAATGTTATTTATGATTCTATTTATTTATGTGTGAGGCTTTTGAGACGGTTGTACTGTTTTGTTATGTATTTATCTATTTATCCTGATTTGAAATCGACTATGAATTTCTTATTTTTTTGAAGACGCGAGGATTTTCATAATTATTTGCTCCTCACGAGGACATGGACGTTGTCGTCCCAAGAGGAACTTGTATAGACTTGTACTTGTTGTAAAAAAAAAAGAAAACTTTAGGGCTGAACATGAGCTATTACAGTTGAGTCCTGTAATAAACACAGTTTTCTTAAATAAACACCACAAAAAAAAAAAAAAAAAAAAAAAAAAAACACTGCTTGAACATGTTCCAGGTTTTGGTAAATTCTTAAACTTCCATGAAAAACCAACATTAATGACATTTCTATTGCACAAAATGGTCTTTTATAGTGGAAAAAAGGTTCTTTGTATGATTCAAATGTTTTTCACTGCTATATAAAGGTTATTTTAAGATCTGTTCATGAACCCATCACTGCAAAAACCCTTTGGAGCCTTTATATTTAGCAGTATAGAAACCGAAGATCTGATTTAGGCCTTCCCCCAATGCCTCACTATATCCCCATGTTAAACTATAGGTCTGACTGTGTTTGTGATATGCTGATGTAACAGTCCAAGGAGCAGAGAGGCTGCTGGAATTGAGATGGGTTATCAAATATACTCTCTGATCTTATCGTTGGTGTCTGCTGAGTGGGAAGGAGATTTCTTGAATCACCGCCAATCAATAAAAGGAGGGTGAGTATACACACATGTGCACATTATATTATTATGTTAACATAAGCACTGTTATACTGTATATATGTATGGCAGTAAACAGATAATTTGTTGCTTTTATCCGCCCTTTGGGACACATTTTATTTTTATTTTATTATTTTTTTTTATTTGTATTACTATTATTTTTTTATGTTTATTTTTTTGCAAGAGCTAATGACAATGTGCTCATAACGTATCATTCAATCCATCAGTGCTGGCAAGTCAATGATGAACCTCTGTACCTGTTTCTTTTGTGTAACTTTGTCTCAGTGCATGATAGGGCACTCTATGAATATGCAAATGACTCTGTCATTACTAATTTGCTTAACGACTGTCTCCGTGAGGAAGGCAGACAGTGTAAAAATCTGCTGATCTTCACATTTAGCTCCAGAGCTTACATTAGACGGCAGGAAGCTATACCGCTGGAAACACTTTGGATCTTGTGGACGGATAGTAAGTTTATGTGCAATAAAAGACAAAGGATTTTTTCTGATTTACATTTAATCATCAGGCAGACACTAAAACTATATTTAATTACAGTTGTAACTAACAACTTCACGTTTATTAACCATATACTATTAGTTGAACTGTTTATGTCTGTTTCTCTAATTGTTTTTCAAGATTGTGAGCAAGGACATCCAAGTGCATCAGTATCACAAATTAATATGATGCTGACAATATAAAGCTGTTTGCACATTTATTGTCTGGAACATCTAATCAGAAGAAAGAAAGAAATTCTCTACTGCTTAGTATTGAATTGGCACCAAGACCTTCTCTTGAACTCTGTCTACATTTGTTTCTGTTTTTTTTGTTCTCTATTCCCTCTGTGTCAGACAGCGTATGCCATCCTGTCCTGTGGCATTTCACTCAAACACTCATTCTGTCTCCCTTTCTCAAGGGTATTTAAGTCATAGTGTATCTGGGTTGTACAGGGATGGATGAATGTGTGTACTCGTATGCTAGTGTGTTAAAGTAGAAGAATTTCTAATTTCATCCCATTTAGGGGTAAAATACATTCATTCTCATGTCCTTGTGACGTCACAGTCATGCTCTGAAAATACTTAATCATCCAATCTCTCTCTTTCTTCTTTGCGTGTACTGTTCTTCATGCTTCATGCTAAATCGACTCAGAATGAGTTTCAATCCAAATGGCATAATCTACAAATATTGGATTTCTAAACTAATTTTTTTAAGAAAAAAAACGGCTCTCGGGTGCAACTTTGACATTACACAAATCTGTGAAAAAAAAAAAAAAAATGCTTTAAAATAGTCAAGCGAAAATTATGAAATTATATGTTTAATTAGTAAATTATTTAACTGACACAATTAAACAAAGATAGCATCACCACTTATAATATACTACACAGAAATTATTCAATATGTTTTTCGTTGTTGCTGTATTTCCAGAAAAAAAACTACTGTAATTCTATTGTGCTAGTCCTACATTTACTGTCTGTGACACAGAATTTGGTCATGCTCAATCTGCCTCTCTCAACTCATACTTACTCATGATAATGGAAGGTGAAACACCATCATATGTCAGTGTGTTTCATCCTGCGTGGCTGCGACAGAAGCAGGTCAATGTCTAAACATAGATTTTCATCTTAAAGTGTCAGGTAACACATTTATTACCATTAATATATGTGGAAGACAGTGTTACCCTGCAGGAAAGGTCACAACCTTGTCACTTCTCAGCTCGATAACACGCTTCTTGCTCAGGGAACACAGGCGCCCTGTGACCAGTCAAGGAACACATATTGGTTTTATTACAGGATCACACATATATTAGCAGAATAGACAATGATCCAAGCAGCTGTCAGATTTTATTCACAACTTCCCTATTGCCCTTTTAATGCTATAAATTATAGATTCCTGTCAGTTACACTTCTAGCCTGCCAGTGTCCCTTGTGACATTGTACTAGCCTCTTATTACAGTAAGTAAATAAAGCTGTAGGCTATCTCTATTGTGAAATATAGATCAGGCTGGTCAACTCATTAGTAAAACAACTAGAGTCAGAATTCCTGAATGAACCCGTTTTTTTTTTTTTTTTTTTTTTTTTTTTTTTAGTTGGCACTGTAAAATTCATTGTTCAAACTGTATAGCTTTACCAATTAATTTCCAATTAAAACAAAACAAAGTTAATCGTTTTGCGATTCATTCGAATAATTCATTCATTCATGTGTGTGTAAATTGTCCTTAAAGCCGTTCTGAAGGTAAACTTTCATATTCATGAAAATGTTCATATTTTATTTGAACAAAAAACATAACGTAGTTAAGTAATCAGGCACATTTTGAAGGGCTTATCGTTCTCATGCCACGCTTTGAGTGTGCTCAGATAAAACGCACATCAGAACAGCACACAAATGAAACGTTTAAATAATCAGTAAGGCTTTAAAGCAGATGCAAAAACAAAAAAAAATAAATAAATAAAAAGAAATAATAATAATTAACTTATTTTATGAATAAGTGTGAGAGTAACTCTACAACTGATTTAACACTGATGTTAATTGTTGTTGCAGTATATTAATTCTGCAGCGCCAGAACTGCATCTGATAGAATGTGCGCTGCTGCACAATACAACGATATTTCATCAAAAGCAGATCGTGGAGACATTTCTATCGTCCAAGGGATTTCAAATATTCAAAGATAAAGTGTGTAGGTTTACAACTAAATGTGGTTGTAAAAGTTGAAGAAAAAAAAAATATCATTGCTTGGTTTGATTCAGTTGTTGTGTTTGTTGCAAATTTGATTATGGAAATGTCATATTTTCCCTTTAATGAGGGTACAAAACTTGTATTTGGAGAATTTCAACTAGACCTGCTTTACTGACTGGAGACATTATAACCTTTTGAAGGAATAAATACAGCTGGTACTTTCAAAAAAGGTAAAACCGAGAATGTTAAATCTGTAACCCTAGTACTGCAAGGATACACATTGAAATCATTTTGTTTTCAGTGAAAAGGTAAATATATAAATAAAAGCATTACTATTCAATAATCCTGAAAGAAGAAGAGAAAAAAGTCAGGTTAAAATGAAAGGTAACAAAAGGAATCAGCGTATTTCCATTTATCAAGGAGAGGCTTTACAGTCTAAAGTGCACTATGAATAAATGATTCCCCGTTGATGGTTTTGCACTCAGGACTTAAGAGTAAACATGGCATGCTTTAACGTGCTTAACGAGAGGAGGCGCATTTTCTGACAGTTTCTTTATTATTAGACAACATGATCATTCCCTTTACATGCACTTCACAGGCTCTTTCAGTAGTAAAGTGCATCAATTTTAAAACAGCATCTTAAATGCTGTAGGAGTTTAAATGCAAGATGAGATTTTTGGATAGCTGAAGAGGCCAAATTAAAAATTAAAACTTCTTGGGTTTAGCAGTGAGAGATTAGAGGTCACGATAGATGATAATGCTCAGTTTAAATAGTTAATCATGTAATAGATCATTGGATCATCTACAGTGAATGGGTGCCATCAGAATGAGAGTCCAAACACAATAAAAACACAATAATTTAGTCTATCAGTTAACGTTTTGTAAACGGTGTTGGATTTGTGCATACTCCTCTTTTGATTCAGATGAGACCTCTTTTTCTTTGGAGAAATCAATATTATGGATAGCGAACCTGTATTTTAGCCTGAAGCAATGGTTTGTAATAAACAATCCACAAAGACACACAACTTTTAGCTTAACAAGATGTTAAATGACGGACTAAAATTGTGTCTGTCTTGTGGGTTATTGTGATGGTTTAATCCACTTCTTGGACTCTGGTTCTGACGGCACCCATTCACTGCAGAGGATCCACTGGGGAGTACATTTTCACTTGATATTGGTAAAACATAACATCTGCATGTCATAGATGGCATGCAGTGTTAATGTTTTACAAACTGAGTATTTTGTGTAAAATGTACTGATTGTATGCACCTGTAACTTTCCATTCGGTGGATGACATATTTTTATTTATTTATTTATTTATTTATTTATTTATTTATTAACAAGGTCCCTCACTGTTTTTTTTTAAGTCATTAACAGGTTGTGCAGCATATTTGGACTTGTTTAGTTAACGTGTCACAAAATAAAGCAGAAGTTGTAAGTGTGGGTCAGTGAAAAAATAAAATACAAATAAGGTCAGACAACAAATCCAGAGCTTACAGCAAAGCTGTTTCTCATTTTACCTGCAAAGAGACCATTTACATAGGAAAATGGTTATACACTCTAATTATGAAAATGTAATTATCGTAATAAGTTAACATCATAACAATTTAACCAGGCAGAACAATGAAGCACTTGCACAGCATGCAGCAGAGAGGAAAGGAGAAGCTCAGCGTGTGTCTTAAAGACAAGTAACAGACTTGCACACGCTGTTTAATGTACAGTAGCAGGTGATTTTAGGTATGATCTCATCCTCTCTCCTTGGATCATAATCGTGATCCTGCTGCTCTAGACTTCGAGCAGACAGAACAGAGAGCTCTTAGATCACTGGCTCTCTGAAGACACGGGTACGAGCCGAGCCGAAACATGGTACCACAGGAGGAGACTTTTTGATTATCTTGAAAGCTCGACACATTCATGAAGCTGTTCAGCATCAATTAATTCACTACTTCCGTTTGCCTGACTGCTGGGGTTGGGAATAATGACATGTCTGTCAAGTTACAAAAACACATCTAAAGTCATATGATGGATTTGTGTGATGCACTTTTCATTTCATTATTGTAATTCTTCAGATTATTTTAATGTGATATTCAAATTCAATCTGACACTTGGTCCAAGTTTGACATCAGATGTCATGAGGAAACATCATTCTTGTCATGCATCTAATGCTGACAAGTTTGATTTCAGAGCTGCAACTGAGCGAAAGGTTTATGGTAAATAATGCTTTTATTGTCTTCTTGCCTTTTAAGAACAGAAGTGATCACTAAAAACTATTAATTTTCATATAATTCAGAAATCCTGTATCAGAATCAGAGGAGTCACTGTGTTCTCTGTAAATGTTTGTTTTTAAATGTTTTAAATGTGGTTAGTAAAGGTTCCGAGATATTTCACATTTTCACTTTTTGGAAAGTGAAAATTTCTTCTTCCTCTATTATTTTTATCTTTTTTTTTTCTATACTTTCTGAAAATTTGGGAAATTGTTGGAAACTTTTTGGAAAGTTTCTGGGAAATGTACTGGAAATGTTCCACTCCTTTGCAAAATTATTATTCACTGAAGACTTATATAAATTATTATTATTACAATTATTACAATATTTTTGAGTATGCAAATCAACATGCTTCTTTTAACAAAGCAACTCTACAACTTTTTGAGTTTTCCACTTGTAAGTTTGACTTTAGTTGGCCATTTATGGGCTCTGAACTCATAATTACTCTTATAGTATAATTAATAGTCTTTCCGAGTTTGATTTGTCTATACAGTTGAAATAAGATTTTAAATCAAGCTTGTCTTTGTTTCACTTTTTACAATACAAATCATTTCAAATTAATTTGACGGAATAATACACTGTAAAAATAATATAACTGGAGTATGTTTTACATGAAAATACTTTTTCTACTTAAACATTTCATGTCAAATTCAATTCATTACTAAGAGTCAAAAATTGTTTTACCATTATTATTATTATTATTATTATTATTATTATTATTATTATTATTATTATTATTATTATTATTTATTTTTTTAAATACATGCCCCCCAGTGTATGGTCTCTTGCAAACCTTGAACAAGAAACCCAAAGGCGACTAGTCTAGCAAGAGGAAATACCACGTCAGAGCTCTGATTCTCTGTGTGGAGGAAAACAACACTATAATTATATAAATTTATGATAAATGATTCACGGTCTGGGTGGAATCGCGGGTCCAGTAATTGGAGACCTGTGCTCTAGTGTGTAGTCGCCTTTACTCTTCCACCTGTAATTACATCGCTAATGACTGGAAAGCTAAACAATGATCTGCGTTTAGTTTCTAATGCTGCTAATCAGGTCTGTTGTCCAGTGTTACGCCCTCAACATCACACTTGCAGAAGTTCAGTGTCACTGCTTCTGCCAGCCAGCTGCGTCATGTGACCATCACTAATTATGAGCCTCCATACGGCGGGAGGATTTACAGGTCAGCTCTGTATCAGCTCCACACAAACATTCCCTCGCATCCCCCCATGCGATCCCATCATACGTCTCGGTCCTTCACTCTTTTTATGCACTGGCTGTCCGCTGATGGAGCCCTTGCAGTAAATTGGAAAGGATGACGGACTGACAGTTTGATGATAGTAATTATCTTCTCAGCACTGGCTTGAACATTTTGACAACGATCAACGAATGCAACGAGGCTGGTTGGATGGACTGTTTCTGTGTGAAGTGCTGCAGATAATTTGGTAGCCACAAAAAATGCAATCCCCCTTTAAATATATATATGAACACTGATGACAAAAGAAACTGATTGTGTGTTTTAAAGATGTATGGATTTTTTGTCCTGGAGGCAACTGAGCGGACACCCAGGGGTCAGACTACAGGTGTCACACACCTGGACTCATTTAATGTTTTTGCCCCAGTGACCCAGTTTCTGTCTTCCGTGATTAGTTCCCAGGTGTGTCTACTATCTTCCTCATGTGTTCCATGTCCCTGTTAATTTAATGATTCCATCCACCTGTGTTTCCCCAATTATCCTTTGTACTTAAGCCTTGTCCTTTCAGTTCTGTTTTGTCGGGTCTTCATTTGCATTTGCTACTTACGTGTGTCTACCTCTGTGCTCCATGTTGGATATCCCCTGTGTTGGATATATTAAAAACCTTATTCCGTTTATCCTCGACTCCGTATTCCTTCAGGCAGCGTAAAACCGTGACAGAAGACCCGACCTAATAAGAGAAAATAGAAAACTGCGTGTTCTTCCCTCCGTTTTGTTTTTGTGTTTTCAAAGTCTTTTCTTTTCTTAGTGTTTCTATGGATCCCCTCTATCGTCCCGAATTCCTCATCCTTCTGCTGAAGCAGGAAGAACGCTCTCTCGAGGACCACACCAGATGGTTTTCCTTATTAGCTAATGCCACCAGCTACCCGGACGGCGCGCTCTGCACCTTCTACAACACCAGCCTGAACTCCAAATGCAGAGCGTTGTCGTCCGAAGATGGTCCTCGAGAGGATTTCGCCGCATACGTGGAGTGGACTCTGGCGAGAAATGGGTCACCTCTCACCGTCTGCCCCATAGAGGACCTCGCCAGCCCCACTCCCGACCCAGAGACCAGCCAGCCACCATCACGCCGCACGGAGCCAGAGCCCACCGCAGCCGCAGAGCCCGAGCCATCCACTGTCAGGGAACAGGATCTCGAGAGCACGACTGACCAGGTGTGTGAGCCGGCAACACCGTGCATCGTGGGAGTCCTCGTGGAGATCGAGGGCGTGGAGGAAAGCCCTGCCCACACTCCTGCGACTGAGGGTGAGCTGTATACAGTCTCTGAAAGTCATATGGAGCAAGTTCTGGATCTGATGGACTGGTCTACGGAGGTAATCCCTAATATTCCTGTTTCCCCGCTGGTTCCGTCCAGCCCTGATTCCCCTGTATACCCTCTCAGTCTCCCACTCCTACCTCCTCCAGTCATTTCCTCTGCTCCATTTCCGCTGGTTCCGCCCAGCCCTGAATCTTCTGTTTCTCCGCTGGTTACGCCCAGCCCTGAGTTTTCTGTTTCTCCGCTGGTTACGCCCAGCCCTGAGTTTTCTGTTTCTCCGCTGGTTACGCCCAGCCCTGAGTTTTCTGTTTCTCCGCTGGTTACGCCCAGCCCTGAGTTTTCTGTTTCTCCGCTGGTTACGCCCAGCCCTGAGTTTTCTGTTTCTCCGCTGGTTACGCCCAGCCCTGAGTTTTCTGTTTCTCCGCTGGTTCCGCCCAGCCCTGAGTTTCCTGTATCTCCGCTGGCTCCGCCCAGCTCTGAATCTTCTGTTTCTCCGCTGGTTCCGCCCAGCTCTGAATCTTCTGTGTCTCCGCTGGTTCCGCCCAGCTCTGAATCTTCTGTGTCTCCGCTGGTTCCGCCCAGCTCTGAATCTTCTGTGTCTCCGCTGGTTCCGCCCAGCTCTGAATCTTCTGTGTCTCCGCTGGTTCCGCCCAGCTCTGAATCTTCTGTGTCTCCGCTGGTTCCGCCCAGCTCTGAATCTTCTGTGTCTCCGCTGGTTCCACCCAGCTCTGAATCTTCTGTGTCTCCGCTGGTTCCGCCCAGCCCTGAATCTTCTGTGTCTCCTGTATTCCCTCCCAGCCTCCCTCTCCCGCCTCCTCCCAAACCTGCTGGTCCCTCTACTCCTCTTTCGCTGGTTCCGTCCAGTCCTGATCCTCCTGTCCTTCCTCCCATCCTTCTCCTCTCTCCTCCTCCTAGACCAGCCAGTTCCTCGCCATCCCTGCTGGTGCCAGTCAGTCCCGCAGCTCACCCTCAGTCCGCGCCATCGGGGCGCGGTGGTTCGCCGCTGGACTGCCAGTCTCCAGCTCCGCCTTGGCGTGTTAAGGCCCTGTCTCCGCCTCCAGCCTCCGAGCCCTGGACTCCTCCTCGGTCCTTCGACCCAGCGGCTCCGCCTTGGCTCTTAGCTCCCTCGTCTCCACCGTGGCCTGTCATCCCACCTGCTCCACCGGGCTCCCTCGTCCCTCCGGCTCCACCTTGGTCAGTCGTCGACCATCCGCCGCCTCGGGACTCCACTCCTCTGGTTCCACCTCGTCACTCCATCCCTCCGGCTCTGTCAGGCTCCTCCTTCCCTCCGGTTCCACCTCCATCCTCGGTCGCTCCGGCTCCACATCGGTCTGCCAGGACCCTGCCTCCGCCTTGGTCGCCTGAGCCTTCTGCTCCACCTAAGCCCTCCGGAACCTCGACGTCCCCCTGGCTCTGCGGCTGTGCTGCTCCATCTTGGGCTCCTCACCCACCGGTGCAGTCTCCGCCTGTCGGCCCCCTGGTGTCGTCGACCCTTCCTTCACCATGGCTCCTCCCGCCGTCGACTCCACCTTGGATCTCCGTCCTGGCTGGTCTCTGGTGGACCATCTGGCTCCTCCTGCTCCTGTCTCCTCCCTGGCTCCTCCCTCCGTCGTCTCCTCCCTGGCTCCTCCTTCTGTGGTCCCTGTCTGCTGGCCCCCTCCTGGGAGTCCGTCCTCCACCGGAACCTCCTCCCAAGTTCCCACCCACGCCTCCCTCTGTTGTTTCTACGGTGCGAGGACGCACCTACCGGGAGGGGGGAGTACTGTCACACACCTGGACTCATTTAATGTTTTTGCCCCAGTGACCCAGTTTCTGTCTTCCGTGATTAGTTCCCAGGTGTGTCTACTATCTTCCTCATGTGTTCCATGTCCCTGTTAATTTAATGATTCCATCCACCTGTGTTTCCCCAATTATCCTTTGTACTTAAGCCTTGTCCTTTCAGTTCTGTTTTGTCGGGTCTTCATTTGCATTTGCTACTTACGTGTGTCTACCTCTGTGCTCCATGTTGGATATCCCCTGTGTTGGATATATTAAAAACCTTATTCCGTTTATCCTCGACTCCGTATTCCTTCAGGCAGCGTAAAACCGTGACAACAGGAAGTGGTGAATTAATTGATGTTTTCTCAAACAAATCTTACAAGATTTCCAAATAATCCCACGGTGCATATATATACTCTCATTTTGACGGCACCCATTCACTGCAAATGATCCATTGGTGAACAAGTGATGTCATGCTTCATTTCTTCAGATCTGTTCTGATGAAGAATCCAACTCATCTACAGTACGTACATCATGGATGGCATGAGGATGAGAAACTTTCCAGGAAATTTTAATTTTAATTCTCTTAGTAAAATATTCCATTAAACAATTCAAAATTACAAGAGAAATCACAAATGTATAGAGAATGGTAAGTGTGTGTGCAGGTTTGAGCATGCTTGTGTGTGTGTACAGGTGTTTGCGTATGTGTAGCTAGCTGTCTAAACCATTAAGATGTCTGATCATTTCAAAAGATTAGATCCCTGTAGCTGTTTTTGGAAACCCCTTTTTATCCCCCGACATGTCACCATTACTTTTCTCTGTTGTATAAATATGGCTTATAATCTGCCATCTCCCAGGGAAACGACTAGGATGTGTTGATCTCCATGGAAACCACTGGGGTCTGAACCACTGTTATTTTCCAGGCATAAAGTCTTTGAACAACAGTATCTATATGGGACTAGAGATCGAATCATATTTTGAGTTGACATTGATGTGAAATCATTTTGTAGAAATTCCGTATGCTTGCCCTTTATGAGGTTGTTTGGAATTTTATTTGGTGAATTAGCAATAACAAACTTCACTTCTCGTCTATACATTATAGCAGATTTTTGAGAGATATTAAATACTTTTGTACCTATTTACCACAAACGTCTTTAACTATACCATTAGCTTGCATGTGAAATATTAAATTTTTATGAAAAAAGTCAGTTAAACAATGATCTAAATTTGATTTAAGTTGTTGATTTGTTACTTGACCTAGCTGTTACAAGCAGAATTTTGCCATCTGTTGGTTAGAGAAAAACTTACAAAAGAAAAAAACTTGTGTAATGATGACCATATATCCAGCAGAGTCCCATTGAGATCCATATATATATATATATATATATATATATATATATATATATATATATATATATATATATATATATTTTTTTTTTTTTTTTTTTTTTTTTTCTGCAAGTGGCCAGCTTAATAATAATAATAATAATAATGCCACATACATTTGCAGAAATGCCACACAAGTTGGGACTTAAACTTGATTGCATACACATATTCTTATTTATTTTTTCAATCTAAAAAGGAAAATCAAAACAATTTTATTTTAATTAAATGTAAATAAAACCAACATCCAGAAAAAAAAATTGAAAAATAAAAATAAAAATGGTGGGTGTGTGAGAGAGAGAGTGAACGTTTGTGTTCAGGGCTGTCCTTAGGGGGGTGCAACTGGACACATTCAGATTTATGACGGATTTAATGATTTATTTATTTAATTTTATGACAAATTATTTGTAAAGACCTGATTTGTAAAAATAATAATAATAATAATAATAAATGACATGCCTTCAGAACAGCCGAATCAAGCCCTTTACCAATTCTTATTCCACTGAGATGAAGGGAACGAAGTATCAGTGTGTTTTTTTGTTGTTGTTTTTTACACTAAGTAAACTGTGATTGGGGTCATATTGACCCCAGGGAATGATTGTGGCTTAAAATGACCCTGGAGATTACCCACTGACTTGGATATTGTCTGTTATTGTAAATCAATAGCAGGCCAGCAAAGTTTGATTGATACTGTCAGGAAGGTTGTGGAAAGGTTATCGTGTTGTCAGAGCTTGAGATGTTAGCAGTTTCTCACCATTTTTGTTCACACTGACATGTCAGGGTCACCTCATTTGTTCTTGCACTTGCGTGTATTTGGTGACAAGGTGTATACTATTGGTGCACATTTTGTATGCTTGGTTAGACACTGAAATGTGTATGTGTTTGTGTGTGTGTGTGTGTGTGTGTGTGTGTATATATATTTTTTTTGTTCATTATATGTATCATTGAAATGCAACAGGAATGTGTTTTAAATCAAGCCCCATTCATTTTCTTTAAATATTTGTGTATTGCATTTGATTTATATTAATAGTCAAAATCTCACTTTATCAGCTTTAGATGAGTACCGGAGCACTGCTTTCTCAATCATACATTTTATAAAACGGAAAAGACAGATATGGAGTATTATAGTATAATGTGTCTTACATTTGTAAAAGGAAAGTGATGCATGAAATAACGACTTAAGTAAGAAACACCACTGAAGTTACAAGTGTCACTGAGCATCTTAAAACATGCTAAAGTTTGCTAGCACTTGTCTAAAACACGACCAAATATAACAGCAGAAATGAGATTCACGCCTGCATCTATAACACTTTTGGCAACATGACAAACTGACACACAAATATTAAATGGGGTGAGCTAAAACTTAAATGTGTTATTCCATAAATAATGGATGGAGAATCCCAATTACACATTTTCAACACATTCTTGACAAGTATTTTGCAAGTTAAATGCATACTAATGTCTAAAAAATGAGACCAAAAAATTAAACTCACTTGAAAAAACAAAAAACAAAAAGAAACTGACCTTTGAAGGATGGCTACTACTGAACAGCATCAGTGCTGCAGAGGAACTAACTCACCTTTTCTGCTCTTTTCTGACTCAGCTCTTCTGATTTCAAAACAACTCTTTCCTGAGCACATTTGATCACATTGTATTGCACATAGCTTTATACCCGAGCTAATTGAAGCAATACTGTATGCTTTCTTAAAATTATCTCTCATTTTTGTGACACTTTTGTTTTTTGTTAATTTGTGCATTCATGATTTTTGGGACCATACTTATCCCTTTATCTAAATCCCGTTTCTACATACCCCTAACCATATTGAATCTGATCAGTAAAAGTCCAGGAATGGAGCCACAGTTTTGAGCAATGTTTGAACAGTATCTTTGTCTGTTTTTACTAACTCACGGTCGACAGAGCCATTGTGTTTTCTTTGTAGGCTGCATTGCAGAACGCACTGTTGAAGTCTTGAAATGCCCTCTTAATGTATTATTTATGTATTTATTACATTTTTTTTTTTTTTTTTTAGAAAAGTCTGGCAACACTGAATCAGGACATACAGTAGCTTATACAAAATAGATCTAGACTACACTTTATTACTCTAAACTAGAAAGAAACAAACACCCACACACACACACACACACAAACGTGTATGTATGTATATGTGAATGTGTATTTGTGTGTGTGTGTTATATAACTTGCAAAGTTTAAATATTAAAACACTGAAAATCGGCAAAAACAAATAAGAAACAAACGTTAAAAAAGCTTTCAAAATCATGTCAGAAAAACGGAAAAAACCAAAAGACCTTCCAAATTCTAAAATATTTTTAAATCATATATAGTGACTTTGTATATAGTTTTGAAACTAAATCTTTCGACAGGGTCTTGTTTTATATATATAACATTAACATTATATATACAGTATTGTTCAAAATAATAGCAGTACAATGTGACTAACCAGAATAATCAAGGTTTTTTGTATATTTTTTTATTGCTACGTGGCAAACAAGTTACCAGTAGGTTCAGTAGATTCTCAGAAAACAAATGAGACCCAGCATTCATGATATGCACGCTCTTAAGGCTGTGCAATTGGGCAATTAGTTGAATTAGTTGAAAGGGGTGTGTTCAAAAAAATAGCAGTGTGGCATTCAATCACTGAGGTCATCAATTTTGTGAAGAAACAGGTGTGAATCAGGTGGCCCCTATTTAAGAATGAAGCCAACACTTGTTGAACATGCATTTGAAAGCTGAGGAAAATGGGTCGTTCAAGACATTGTTCAGAAGAACAGCGTACTTTGATTAAAAAGTTGATTAGAGAGGGGAAAACCTATAAAGAGGTGCAAAAAATGATAGGCTGTTCAGCTAAAATGATCTCCAATGCCTTAAAATGGAGAGCAAAACCAGAGAGACGTGGAAGAAAACGGAAGACAACCATCAAAATGGATAGAAGAATAACCAGAATGGCAAAGGCTCAGCCAATGATCACCTCCAGGATGATCAAAGACAGTCTGGAGTTACCTGTAAGTACTGTGACAGTTAGAAGACGTCTGTGTGAAGCTAATCTATTTTCAAGAATCCCCCGCAAAGTCCCTCTGTTAAAAAAAGGCATGTGCAGAAGAGGTTACAATTTGCCAAAGAACACATCAACTGGCCTAAAGAGAAATGGAGGAACATTTTGTGGACTGATGAGAGTAAAATTGTTCTTTTTGGGTCCAAGGGCCACAGGCAGTTTGTGAGACGACCCCCAAACTCTGAATTCAAGCCACAGTACACAGTGAAGACAGTGAAGCATGGAGGTGCAAGCGTCATGATATGGGCATGTTTCTCCTACTATGGTGTTGGGCCTATTTATCGCATACCAGGGATCATGGATCAGTTTGCATATGTTAAAATACTTGAAGAGGTCATGTTGCCCTATGCTGAAGAGGACATGCCCTTGAAATGGTTGTTTCAACAAGACAATGACCCAAAAGACACTAGTAAACGGGCAAAGTCTTGGTTCCAAACCAACAAAATTAATGTTATGGAGTGGTCAGCCCAATCTCCAGACCTTAATCCAATTGAGAACTTGTGGGGTGATATCAAAAATGCTGTTTCTGAAGCAAAACCAAGAAATGTGAATGAATTGTGGAATGTTGTTAAAGAATCATGGAGTGGAATAACAGCTGAGAGGTGCCACAAGTTGGTTGACTCCATGCCACACAGATGTCAAGCAGTTTTAAAAAACTGTGGTCATACAACTAAATATTAGTTTAGTGATTCACAGGATTGCTAAATCCCAGAAAAAAAAAATGTTTGTACAAAATAGTTTTGAGTTTGTACAGTCAAAGGTAGACACTGCTATTTTTTTGAACACACACCTTTCAACTAATTGCCCAATTGCACAGCCTTAAGAGCGTGCATATCATGAATGCTGGGTCTTGTTTGTTTTCTGACAATCTACTGAACCTACTGGTAACTTGTTTGCCACGTAGCAATAAAAAATATACTAAAAACCTTGATTATTCTGGTTAGTCACATTGTACTGCTATTATTTTGAACAATACTGTATAACATGTAACATTTGTTACATTATGACAGATTGAATACATTTTCATGAGCTTCTGCAACACTTATATTCAGAGCTTCCTGAAGGAAAAGAAGAACCTGCGGGAAAACTAATAGAAGAGAGTGGAGTGAGTGAGCGATGGAGATGAGGTGAGCAGCTTAAGTGATTGAGATGGAAATAATTCAGAGGAGATGGGTGCAGGGAGAAGCTTCTGGAAAAGGTCTAAATTGCAGGAACCAATTCACAGCTCCTCAAAAAAAATTATGCAAAAAGACTCATGCAAAAATATATATTCAGTTTGAACTACACAGTTTACGGTAATGCATGCTCTTCGCTATTGACCAATGTACAGTACAGTAACTGTCTTCCAAGAACACAAATGCAAACCCATCAGTCTGCAATCTAATTTTGTCATTATGATTAAATAGAAAGTAGTGCGTTAGCATATCTTTGAAAATAAATGGCCTTTTGTGTATTTTCTAGCCACAAAAAAATTGTTAATAGATTTTTTTTAAGGAATCAGAGTTGATAAGAGCAACCAGAATCCTTAAAATGCTTGATTCTTCATGACTCTGACTGTGACCTTTCGGTTATTGCTTGCAGGTGTATTTGCCATTATCATTCTAATCTATTTTTACCTTTTTTTGTCCTCATCACCTCTCCCCTTTCTCTGTTTTTTTTTTTTTTTTTTTTTTTTTTCACATCCTTCCTCTCATGCCCTCTTTCTTTCTTCCCTCACCGCAGATTATCTTATTGAGTTTCCCAGAATGCCGAGGGAGGTTGAAAGCTGTAGGTGGGATGAGACATTTAGTGGTTGGCTGCCTGTTGTTAGAACTAGTGTATGCTGCTCCATCTTCGCTGTCTCCTTCTTGCTTTGACCTTTGGCACTGAAAGGAAAACAGGAGCTCTGGAGTGCAGATGCCAGGGAGTCTTTAATAGACCTTCGCCACCACAGAAAGTCAATTCTGTCTTTTGTCCTTGGCATAGCAGGACGGAGATGAATGTGCATGCAAACACAAGATGTTCACTTTAAGGTCCTTTTAACGTTTTATTTTTAACATGCACTTTGTGATTTATTAGCATTTGTTTTTGTTAAGTTAAAATATACTGCATGTGTTTCTCTAAAATGTAAAAAAAAAAAAAAAGCTAAAACATGTATTTAGAATTAAAAGTGGCATTTTTGTTATACAATTCCACAGACTTTTTAATGCACACATGGCATAAATATACTGGATGTGCCATAAACACAAGACATGCATTGATATGTATTTTTATGTTTGCTTTTCATGCTGTCTTTTTAAAATTATTATTTATTTTTCTTTAAAGGCGTCCTTCCAAGACTTCATGCATTTGATCAAAATGATATATTACAGTACAAAAATATATATTACCGTATATATATATATATATATATATATATATATATATATATATATATATATATATATAACGTTTTTTTATAAAAAAAAAAAAACAACTTTTAATGTTTCAGAATGTATTCCTGTCATGCAAAACGGAATTTTCAGCATCATTACTTTGTCTTTAGTGTCGCATGATCCTTCAGAAATCATTATAATATGCTGATTTGCTGCTAAATTATTCGTTATCATCATCAATTTTGAAAACATACATATATATATATATATATATATATAATTTTTACAGGATTTAAATAATAGAAAACAACAATTAAAAATGTATTTATTTAGAAATATAATTTACTGCCTTTTTGAACAATTAAATCTTTCCTTGCAATTTATCAAAAAAATAAATGCATATCCACTTCTCAGTGTTATATATTTAAATATATTGTTATATATATATATTTTTTAATACAAAATGTATCTTAAGAAATAGGAACAAATCCTCCCCAGTTTAAAAACACTTTATATAATACACATTAATTTTATTTGTTTTATGGACAAAAAATCACGCACGTCTTTTTAGTCCATCCATCCATCCATTGTGCTGTTGTTCAGCTTATCTATTTTTTTTCCTTCCTTCCTTCCTTTCTTCCCTCTGTTTTGTAGATATGGCAGCCCAGTATTCATTCTGACAGTGCCAAGAGTGTGCGTATATGAGCCGGTATTAAGATGCAGTGCTCACGGTGAAGAAAATGGTTTGATTCTATGGAAAGTGACAGCATTCATTTGTGGTGATGACAGCATGACATTGTGGACAGGGGCATGTTAGAATGTCATCAATTGAGTCACAGCCTGCAGAGTTGAAGGGAAAATGAGGGTGAACCTCAAAAAGCGCAACACTCTTCAGTTTTACTACAGGAATCTGTCGGCACCTGCTGCGGCGCAGTTAATCAGACTTGTGCGCTTTTCCCATCATGTCACCCGTGTGAATATGTTCCCTTCCCACACCAAAGAGTCGTTTCTTTATCTTCTGCCGCTTTAATGCCTTCACGCTGCTTGATAGTGATCTGATCACACGTGCTTTGATCACGGCGTGGGCTTTCAGACCGCAGACATGGGCCAAAGCTCTCCGAGAGGTAATCCGAAGTGCTCTGCTGTCAGACACGTTGCTAACTCATGCAAAGAAGCCTCTTCCAGCGGGGTTATTCTGCGAGTGCTTTCAAATTGGCTTAAGCGTCTTTTGGCACTTTTTTATCTGAACTTCAATAACTGTTCAGCTCCTCTTGGTGTATCTGTTCAAAACAGGCCTTGGCTGTGCCATTTCCCCTTTAACTAAGTCAATACCTCATGCATTATTTACTCTCTGCAAAATTGGGGCAAAAAAAATAAGATTAAAGGACTATAGATTCACAAAGGCATCTTCTTAAGTGCCTACAGGAGGCTTTGGCTGACATAGGAATAGCTGGCCAGTAATGGATGGGAATTTGATTTTTTTTTTTTTTTTTTCTGTAACTAAATTTTTTTAAATCTGTTCAAAAAAAAAAAAGTAAAAGAAAAAAATAAAGAAATCTTCACTGGTCCCAGTAGGTGGAGACCAAAGGTTCTGGGAGTCTAATTAAATTAATAATTTTAAAATAATAAATATTTTCAATAGCTATTTAAATGTTGTATGACCAGTCAGTTATTCCTAAAATAAAAAATAAAATAAAAAATAATAATAATAATAATACTAATAATTCTGCCAACTTTGCTTCCACTTCTCATTGTTGTCCAGAAGTGTATTAGAAATTAATGAGACATATTTGATAAGTGATTCCTTCACAAAAACAAACAAACAAAAAAAAATTCTAATTGTGTGTCTAACTTAACTACCAGATATTAAAAGCATTTCTAAAAGGCTGAGGGGACCATTTCTAGGAAGATTCTGTTGACCTTGATTTTGTTCTCGTACCTGATTTGTCACAGGGGAGTATGAAATTAAGGATTAGTATGAGCACACATCCTGCAAACGTGAGGCCGGCGCTATTGTCAGTCGGCTCGTGTTTCCCGTATTTGTGCTGGAATGAATAGATGATTATGAATGTAAGTGCTGAAAGCAACAGAGGAGAAACGGAAGAGAAAAAGGTGACTCCAGAGACTGAGGCTGGCCAGGGCAGATATGAAGATCAGGCAGCCCAGCCGTGACCAAAACCCAAATACACATGTACACGCACACACCCCCACACTCTCCCTCGATGGTCTGCCTCCTCTCCTCACTGCATTTTTTCTTCCGTTGCACCTGTAACCTAAATTCATCCTCCACACACAGTGTCTGAAGGTTAAAGAACAGTAGGTACAGACTGCTTTCCTGATAAAACAACGTTGTTCAGCTTATACTGTGTGTGAGGAGGGTAACTAAATGCCTTTTCTATTTTTTTGTTTTCTCCTGTAGCCATATGATTGGCAAAATCAATGTCATAGTTCTCGTTCGGAACACTACTGTACAAATTGGGTGCTTCATGTTTGGTTATGGAAATGTTGTATTATCAGTGTTAAAAGCACTGAATTATTATTATTATTATTATTATTTTTCAGGATACTGTGATTAAATAGAAAGAAATTTAAAAATAAATTTAAAAAAACTTACCCCAAACTTTTGAATAGTGGCATATATCGGGCCCAAATCCCAGATTTAGAGAGCATCAACACGTTGCGAAGAGTTTGAAGTTGCAAGGTGTGAAAACATCAGATGTCAGTATGAGAGAGGAAGATGAAAGGGACAGTTGGAACTCAGCTCAAAAATGAGCATGGGACTTCACTGATGTTATATTTGCATTCATATCACGGTCAGTTAGATGGAATATTACTATGATCAGAAGCTCTCTAACTCAGCATGCAGGTGATATTCTGTGTGATCTGATCATTTTAGGATCAGAAATGCTTCCCAGATCCACAGGCCTACTTTATAATGCTCTTAAAAAAAAAAAAAATCCAGAGCAGTGCCCATCTTAGTTTATTTACTCTCAAATAACAAACCGGAGTGGGTTTGACAGGAAGTTTTTTTTTTTTTTTTTTCTCATTTTTTACTTATAGGACACAAAATTGCCTGCAGGCCAATTCTGCCCTGCTAATGAGTGTGTTTTTCTTGGATAAATAAAGATGTGATGAAAAATAGCCATCTCACTGTAAATTGAAGTCTTGTTGAGTAGAAAATAAAGTCATTACTGCTGCTTGGTTCATTAAGTTGTATAAAAGCATGAAGTTTTAAAATAACTTAATAAAACTGCAAATCTTTTTAGATAAGTAATAATTGAGTTCAGGTTGGAAGGCTTTCTGATGGCACACAGCCTGTTCACTGACCATTTGATTCATATTGCTCAAAAACTTTTAACAGAAGGTCAGGGAACATAACACATATCAGATATACTCTGATTATATTACACCCAAATAAATATTTTAACATGCCGTTTTAACATAAATCTGTAACAGTCGTGAAGATGTAGATGGAAGCCAATTAAGTTTGTATTTTTTCCAATATAGACACTGGTTATACTTATTATCTTATAGATAATCTAATGTGGTGTTCTGTCTACATAAGAACCGATACAAAGATTGGCAAAAAGAAATGAATACAAGACAGTTGAAAGAATGAAAGGATGAAAACTGAACATGGATATGAATATGATGCAGACTTGTCTTTGACTTTCATTAGGTGCAGTCCTCAATCACCCCATCTTTCACTCAAACTGTGTGATTGTGGCCAATTCAAACAATCAACAGCAGAGGAAAGTAACCCTTGGCTGTATGTCACCAGTACACCAGTTTTTGTTTCTTCTAGAAAAAACTTGTGTAGGAAACATGGTGGCTGATCTAATTCATATAAAAGATTGCAATATGATGCTTTGTCCCCATGCATGCATTTATTTATATGTTGCACTAAAGGTTTTTTTTATTTTTATTTTTTTGGTTTGGTAAGATGTGCATTTTCAAAACTCTCCAAACAGTCAGTTCATTCAAGAGCAAAGAATGCAAGAATCATGATTCAAATCACCTTTGTTGATGAAATAATTACAGTAATACAGACAATAACTGTCATGGTATAAAATACACTTACATAACCTAACTTGCATATTTCACATAAAATCAGTAATGGTTTGTAAACGCATTTTTGTTGTGTGTTATCAAAATGTGTGATGAAGGTATTTCGTTTTCTGTAAAGCTGCTTAGCAACAATTTGCATTGTGAAAAAAGCTATTGAAAAACTTAAATTGAATTGAATTTTAAAGCACAGACACCACAAAATCTGACTTTAGCACCTCTTTTTACTTTGAGATTGTTTTGGGGTTAACTACTGATCTGAAGTCATAACAAGATATAGTTTAATATGATACTATTTTTGAAATCAAATCTTTGCATTGCTATGACAGGAAAAACTGGCATTTAATGCATTGGGGGGAAAGAATGAATTATTCATAAATCCAAATTGGAAATATATATATATTCTGTGTCCCGTACTTCTGAAACATTGGTGTCTCATATTTAAGAGCAGTCACTGTTTGGAAAAATAAAATGATTAAATCTGTGTGTGTGTGGAAATGTTCAGATGCGACCCCCTTTGTAATCGTAAACTAATTTAATTACACATTTCTTTCTCAGTAACGTAACAGTTATTTTGTAATGAAATCGTGTAACACAGTTAACAGTATCTAGTTTCCCCCTGATGCCCACATTCACTTTTAAAACAGAAAAGTGCCTGGCATCTCCTTTAGTGTTCCACAGAAGAAAGAAAATCACACAGGCTTGAACACTCTGAAGATTAGAATAATCAGTGCCTTGGTATCCACAAAAACATATATTATCTGTCACAAGGAACACACACCTTTAAATCGCTAATTACATGGTATTACATCACTGCTTTTGTGGCTGAGCTTATGATCTCTCTAACGAGAACAAAATGCTCTGATTGGCGCTGGTGAGTGTGGTCTAACAAGCTTGTTAGATGTGTAATTAGAAGATGTGTTCAGTGTTCCAGTCACTTGTTATCCTGTGCACAAACACAAACAAGACACGTTTCTGTGGAACCATCTTGAAGGGGATATCCAAAATGGTGACAAGTCGCTCCATAAACAAACAGTGGCCTGGATAGATTCTGAAGAGCCCTGCTACACTTCAGTCCATTTTGTTTTCATTTCTGTCTAGTATATTTACAGGATCGTCAAGTTTGGAAATGCATTCTGATTATAGGGTGTGAATACTTTTTTTGCAATTATATATATCCCACAACTTTACATTATAACATTGTTTATATACATGCTTTTAAAGTATGTATTAATATTTGAACTAGATTCATTTCAGTAATTTTGTGATTTTTATTACTTTTGTTGTTTATTTGTTATTGTATTTCAATTTAGCACTTTTTTTATTTTTTATCTCAGTTTTAGTGATGTAACATTGATTTAAAAGAATAGCTCCAACAGAAATTAAAATGCTGTCATCATGTACTCACCCTTAAGTTTTAAATTTAAAGTTTTTTTTTTTTTATCGGATGTTTCTAATAAATTAGATTTCAGCTTTATTTCAATTATCGCAATCTGTTTTGAATAAGTTTTAGTTATCACTTAGCATCCAAGGGTCATTTAGAAGTTGTTATTGTTTTCTGCATGTTGCCCATAATCTGCTCAGTAATTTTATGATACATATTGCATGTAGAAACCACCTGACTTAATTTCATGTCTGGATTTATCCAACTTCCAGGGGTTGAATAGGTGCTTTCATAGGTGCTTGTAAGGTTGTTTTGGATAAATGTTTCTACAAAATGCATGAATGTAAATTATATTCTAGTTTAATCAAATGATTAGCTACATTTGGGTGTGCATCAATTCTAAACACATTTTCACTCATTTATTAGATGTTCTGATTATTCTAAGCATGAGCCAAGCTAAGGTCGCCTGCCACTTTAAATGCTCAAGCTCTTTAAATTTGAATGGATTCTGATTGGATTTATGAGTTTTGATAACTTATTAGATAGAAAAAAAGCATAACACATTTTGCCTCAATAAACTTCTGATTTACTCCTAATTAGTAAAGTAGATGTATATGGGGTATGATTAAGGGATCTGACATATGGTCAAGCAGAATTAGCCATTAATATATGTACTAATAAATAGAAAATATACTATGTGCATCCTAATAACCCTAACACCCCCCCCCCCCCCTCCTCCAATTCTCATTGCATTATTATTAATATTTTATCTCTAGCATTAATGTTATATAATTATCATCCTTGGTGTGTACGGATGTATAATCTTCACTCTCATCGGATGTGATTATTGCTAGCACATTTTACCAGTAAACACAGTCATTCGACACCCTCTTTCCACAGACTGGCCCATAAAATAACCGCAGTCGTGTATTGAAGCGTTTGGATGCTGTCAGCTCAAAACACGAGCTTTAAACACAAGTCATCAGTTCAACGGTCCCACGGGACAGTGAGAAACAGTGCTTGTGCATTTCAGCATTTAGCCCACCCTTGGTTAAAGCCCTAAAAAGCCTCGCTGTTTTTTATGGAGTATGTTACATCCCTTTCAAGCTTGTTGAGGCTCAGGCAGGGCATGACTACATAATGGTTATGTCATTATGTAGTCATGGCCAAATGACATTTAAAGTGTCTCTGCCTGTCAGCCAGTCCATGAGTATCTAGCAGGAAAACAAGACAGTAATGTGTATTTATAGAGCTGAGGCCACTCGGAGCACACAGGGATGAGTGGAGGCGCGTGGCCCATGTGATGGTTTGACCCTCGGTTTGAAGGGAAGGGTTGACTGACTTCTTGAGGCATTGGATTCACAGTCTAGATCTTCTCTGTGAAGGGCAAGAAGCCCTTTCACTTTTGACATAAATATGTTTTCCTTCCCGAGCCGCCATGGTGTGCAACTGCTGCATCTTTTATTTTCAATTTTGCTGAATCTCGTTTTTGAAAGCTTGAGAGACTAACCTTTTAAAATGCAGATAAAAAAGAAAAGAAGGTTAATGTGACAGTAGGATAGCACTGCAATAGAAAGCTTGTTTTAGTTGGTGGCTTTGCTTTTTTAGGTCTGCACATCTCTGGTCCCTTACTTCTAAGAAGTTCTTCTAAGAAGAACCGATATATTATTTATACTTATACAGACCGCGAACCTAAGAAAACCGCATGGCACCGGCAATGGCAACATACTAGAAAAAAGAAATGACAAAGGAGGGTTCTGAAATAGGATGAGACATATAACGGATGAGAGAGTTGAGGTAAAGTGCACCGAGTTTGTACCTCAGCACTTAGAAGGACTTCAAGACTGTTCTGTCCTTAAAATCTCAGAAACATAATTAAGAATCACCTCAGAACTCTCAGTCATAATTTGGTTTCCTTAAAACAGTATTTTTTTTTTTTCCAGTTTTTTACCATAACATATATTTTATGCTCTCTTTACAATGTAGTGACAGAGTTTTTTTTTTTTTTTTTTTTTTTTTTTTTGGCATACATCAGACTGAAACAGATTATGGAAGAAAAAAAAAAAAAAAAAAAAAAAAATATATATATATATATATATATATATATATATATATATATATATATATATATATATATATATATATATATATATATATATAAATAGGGGTTTTAATATGCATGCCAATTCACTGGAAGATCATTGTATAATTTAAATTTAAATTATAAATTGTTTCTTCCACAGGTAAAAAATAATAATAATAAATAAATTGTAATTATTATTATTTTATTTTATTTTTAATCACAATTCTGACTTTTTCCGTCACTATTCTGAGTTATCATAATTCATAATTGAAACTTAAAAAAAAAATAAAGCCTGATTTGCCAGATATAAAGTCAGAATAACAAAAGCACAAAGGATTTGTGGTCAATTTTTTTTTTTATTTGACTTTTTAATTTTTTTGCATTTCTAAAAATTTATCACAAATTCAGATTTTTTTTTTTTTATTCTTTTTTTTTTTTTTCTCGCAAATGTAAACTTGGAATTCAGAGATTTATATCTCACAATTTTGACTTTTTCCCTCAATATTGCAAGGTATAATAAAAAAATAAAAATTATTTTTGTGCTTTTTTTTTTCTTCAATTTAACATTTTAAAATGTATGTACAGTATACTAGTATGAACTGCACAGCACAGAGATTCAACAACAACAACATCTAGAACATCAGGGTGAGTAAATGATGACAAATTATGTATGTATATATATATATATATATATATATATATATATATATATATATATATATATATATGCGTGTGTGTGGGGGGGTATTTATTTATTTATTTTTATTTTTTGTCTTGTCTAGATTTGTGTAATCTTTACAATGTAGTTATTTTTTATTTCTGCAATTGCTTGCCCAGAATGTATTTCATATTCCTTGTGTTTGTCTGAACTTATATCAAAGACATGCAATTTTGTTCCAGTACTGTTGGTTTTGTCCTAGACTTGTGCTTGTGAGGGAATTGTTTAGTGTTCTGGCTCACAGCTCTCCCTGCTGGGTCTTGACACCTAAAGTCATTTTTTCTCTTCAGAACCAGTTTTATACTTCTTGCCATGCCCAGTGGGGTTTAGTCTGTTATTTTCTCTTTCCCATCACGCCGTTTATGACACACTTAAACCTCAAAGATAAATAGAATTGGAAGGACTGCTGTAATTACAAATATTCAATTGTTTATCTTAAAGTCCATAACAGGTTTTCACTGAGCATTTCTTCTCTCACAAGTGACTGGTTCAGTGGAGCTGGTGACATGGATTGACCCCTGCAAGACCTAACTTACTGGGTCATAAAACCATTTGCACACAATCAGTGTTATTTTCATGAGTGTGAATCCTATTTTATTTTATTTAATTTTATTTTATTTTTACGAGTGTGTGCTGTAATGGGAAGTCACAATTTTCAGACTTCAAAGAGAAGAGAGATATTAGATATTTGATATGTGAAGAGTTGAGAGCATGTTTTCATTGAGTGCAATCATTGTGAGTGTTTTTTTTTTTTTTTTTAACATTTCCTTTGGAAATTTGCATATTATTTTTATTTTTTTTTATATTAAAGAGACTGTAGATGGTTCGCACTCTGAAAGACTAGACAAAGTCTTTAACAAAAAAGAATCAATCCCTTTGCACCTGTAACCTGTTTCCTGATTATCTATCGGGTATTAATTGACTGCATGTCTGTGGTTGATTCATTATGAGCATTGAGAATAGCTGGATCACTGAAACGTCTGTTCTTGCTCTAAATAAATGATTGATTCTTTTTGTTAAAGACTTTGTCTAGTCTTTCAGAGTGCGAACCATCTACAGTCTCTTCTACATTTTACTGGTTTTCACGCACCTGGATTTACAACTAGCTTTCATCTGAGCGCAACAATATTCCCTTGTCCTATTTTTTATATTAAGACATGAATTGTAAAGACAGTTTCATTTTCAGACTTTTAGATGGTGTTGAAGGAGAGAAAAGTATCCACAAACTTTCAATTCTAACTTTAATTTCTAGACAATAAATGATGAAATGTGATTGCCTCATATTTCACATATTTCCAGAGTGACACTGTCCTGCAGCTAAAATTGTGCATTACATCTGTTGCAGAGCAGGATATTTATTATTTCCTCATGACTAATCATAAGCAGAGTTATGAAACTAATAATAGTGTGCCTACAGCCATTCAAGCCCCTAATTTTCCTTTCCAAATTAAGCTGTTTATTGTCATTTAACGGGAAAACTATATTTTGCGGTGCTGTTTTTGTCATGTAGGTTCCCTGCGAGCATATTTTTTCCAGGATGTTATTGATGCCGAGAGCAAAGCTCTAAAGCGTTCAAGACCGCAAATTACATTTTGTCATATGATTTTTCCGCAATACTGAACCCCATGGACACACATGAAAATTTTCTGTCTGACTTAAGAGCTTGACGATTCATATTCATTTCCAAGGGAACCAAAGATTGACATACATTCCTTTTTTTCAGATTCTTGATGTGTGTACATCTATATTTCTGTCTGTCCGTCTGTCCATACGTCTATCATTGTTCTGTCATTCTGTCTATTGTCCTTTCATTCCTTCTGTCACTCTCTCATTCTATATGTTGCTCTGTATTCTATATGCTCTATGTGTCATTTTATCATTCTAACTCGGTCTGTCTATCGTTATATTGCTCTGTCATTCCTATCTGATGTTCTATCATTTTATTAATCCATTCTATTGTTTTATTTCCCTGCTGCTGTATTTTTCCGTCTATCCTTATGTTGATCTGTTGTACATTTATATCTGCTTTACTATCAGTCTTTTTTGTTCTATATGCTGCTCTATCATTCTGTTGTTCTTTCCAACTGTCTATTGTTTTATTGTTCAATAAATCTTTCTGTTAATAATTTTATCTGTTGTTATATTGTACTACAGTATCTTTTTTGTTCTGTCTGCTTTTTTTATGATTCTGCCATTCATTGGATCTATTGTTCTATCCTTCTGTTGTTCTGTCTATCTCTGCATCGTTCTGTCTGTTGTATCTTTTGCTTTGTTGTTCTATCATTCATTCTGTCGGTTGATTGTTCCATTTCTCTTTTGTTCTATCTTATATCATTCTGACTGTTGCTGTATTATTGCATATGTTTTTCTATTAGTTGTCCTTTCATTCTGTCTGTCGTTCTCATGGTTTGTCTGTCCCTCCGTCTGTCTGTCATTCTATTGCAGTGCATAAAAGCTGTCACTGGAGTGGAACTTTAGGAGAGACCACTTTACTGCCCTACAAAGCAAAAAGGCAGTAACTGCATTTTTGGTCAAAAATTAGTTATTGTCATTTTCATGACATTCAAGGCATCCTTTGTTATGTGACAAAACATCTTATCTGAAATGTGTGTCGTTTTGGAGAAAAATGGTAGTTGTTTGTACAGTAACTACTTAGGCTGGATGACAGGATAACTTTTAAGTCAATTTTCTCAGTTCTGCACTCTGCGTAGTTACTGCCTTTTTGCTTTGTAGGGCAGTTTAAAGGTTTTCTTCCTCAAGCTTCTGATTGATTTGCATGGCAAACTGTTGGGTCATGCTCTGTTATCCTCCGCCGTTCGATGGTGGAGACACAACATTCCTCAGAGGTCACAAAGGAAGCTTCTCAAGATTGAGAGTATGCAGACATGAAAATGGGAAACACGTTGCAACTAACCCTCTGACTGTACCGAGCCGAGCAGAATAACAATCACTGTCTGAGCCGAATAAAGAAGAAAAGGTGCGTCTCTCAGCTGCTGTGCTAAAAAACTGGAATCTTAATCTCTAAGCTGTGTCCTTGGAAACACTTTGTATTTAGGATGAAAATGCAGACTGGAAGTTCTTTGACGACTGAAGAGCGGTGCACATGGTCATTGCATCTTAAAAGCTGGCATCCATTTATCCTATCTATTGTAAACAGCCTACAATTACGCTAATGAACTACAATATTTTAATTGGAAAAAATGGTATATGTATTCTGATATGTTTTTTCTAGGTGTTAATGAATTCTAACTTCATCTCTTTCCGTTTCTCCATTTTTGAATAGTTACATTCAAGTGGAACACTTCAAAAGGGTATGAATGTTTCAGCAAAAAAATCAAATAAATAAAAATAAATAAATAAATAAAGCTCGCCCATGTGAATTTTCATTTTGGTGGATTTAACATAGATGTGTCTCTCTAGTTATTTCACTAAAGTTTTCTGTTATATAAGTCGAGTAGGCCGATCTCTGGTGTCCCGTGGAGGGAGGAGACCACCTCAGTAGACACTGTCTCGGGCTGTAGTTGTGGACATTGTCTTTGGTCATAGGTTAGACACGTGGAGAACATCCATTAAAAGGTCAGCAAACAGATGGCAGTGATGTCTGAAAGCTGTAACAGAAGGTCGTTTTGCAGTTCAAGCTCTCTGTCACCCTTCCTATCCGCTTGCCAGGGAGAGCATGGAGAGTATTCATAACACGGAGGGAGGTAATCGCTCCGCACTGTGGGGTCTGGCGACAGGGACATGACAGAGAGCTTTGGATGAGACAGACTTAAACCCAGGAGGTCGACTGTAGTGGGTAAACTGATGTTTGTTAGTTTTAAAAGAGAAAGTATAAAAAGGCGTTGCCATTAGGTCAGCTTTCAAATGACTGAGGGTGTTTTGTTTTCGGATCGCAGTTGCTACGCTTTATAAAGAGTTCTTATTAGACTGTGAATTGATATTAGTGGAATTTTAATCTTTTTTTACTTTTTTTATTTCACCCCTTTCTACAGATAAAGAGGATGATAAAGAAAAAGATGGTTTTGTAATGACAGAACGGTGAATAAATGATTATATAATTTTCCTTAATGTGTGAACTGTATAGGTTCTGTGTAAAATATGAATATGTCCATATTATTAAGTTGTAAGAAAGCACGAAAGGGATTCTGACATTACATCGTTATACATTTAGTCAAAACAGCAATATCGTCTGCTGAGCGCCGTCCATTTTTCCCGCAGCTTCAGTATTGTTTCAAGTTTAATCATTTGTCTTCATTTGTGGCGGTGACATCGCTACAAAAGATGATTAAGTTGTCCTTTTGAATGAGGATACTGAAGAGACTAGTGCACAGAGTAATCACATTGTTCCTTCTCTTCATAGCAGGACAGATTTGATGTATCGCACTGTAAAAAATGAGAAAGGGAAACTGGGTTTCTGTCACCCCTCATTGGCTGATGGTCTATTTCACACTGAATAGTTCATACTTACTATACAAACGCAGGTGCATAAGGACGGTTTCAGCTTATTATGATCAGGCCTGAATTACTGTAGACGTGTGGAAAGTGGCCAGGCCTGTGAAAGGAAATATTAAACCATGGAGCATCTGCTTAGAAATGCTGCGCAAGCTTTGCCCAAAACTAATTTCACTTGTGCAGAGACATTTGTGCGGTGACTTTTAACTAGTCCCAAGGTGATTTTTAGTCTGGGTATGAAATCGTTTCCCCCTCAAGTTCCTAACTACAGGAATTGCTCATCACATAATGTAAAAGTAAAAGAGATTAATAATGGGTCCCTTTTAACAATGGACGTCAACAAGCATTTGAAACAAGTGTGTGTGTGTTTGTGTGTTTATTGCAGTTACTTAGAACTAAAGAGTAACTTTTAGAAAATGCATGGAGTCCCTTTTATTACAATTAGTTATTAATTATTAATACTGGTAATTTTAAGTGAATGTAACTTCCCACAGAAAGAGTGTTAAGGCTTAATCTGAACAGTACATTGTTGTTGTTTTAATTGTAAAATTTTAATAAATGTATTTATTTTTGCTTGGAAATGTGTGCGTTATACTTGATTAAAATAATGCTCACTTGTTTAATCTTTTGTTGTCAGATACAAAACTATTCATACTAGAGTATGTGAGAGTGTATTAGAGTGACCTGATTCTCCAAATCCTTATACCATCTTTTTTTTTTTCTTCTTCTTTTTTTTGTGGTAAATAAAGCCATTTACTGAAGCCAGGTTTCATTTTGTATTTCTGACAGGAGACTTACTGAAGTCTGCACTGTATGTGGGTTGCAAACTTTGCATTGTCAATGAGCAGAGAGGACATTTAGACACAACTTTGTCCTACGGGTCTCATTATCTGTGGCTACCTAGAGTTATTGGTTCACATTTTTCTGAACACACACACAAACAGACACTGGCGTGTCAGCTAGACACAAATGTATTCCAAGCAGTGGTAAGGTCTGATGCTTGCAGCGGTAAACTCTTGCGGAAGGTGAAGTCATTACTCAGTTGCCTTAGGTCCATGTTGGGCCTATTCATGTGTTCCTGACTTCCTGAAAAATGCAAAATAAATAATAGCCAGTGAAATAAAGGAGACATTTTCCCTCATCATCTGCACCATTACCGGTCCATACTGCTATGGAGGAAGGGAGATACCACTAGCGGTGTATGCATGTTGTCTATGTTTATGGAAATAGCTTAAGTTTCTACTCAGCCAGGCATTATCAGGCTAATTTAGAAATTGCAGACTTTCAATTTACCAAGCTGACCCTACCTTGGTGCATTGCCATGACAACATATCTGGAATCAATGAGCCTGACCTTGTTGGATAGAAATGGGGTGGTGGAGGATGTCACACTTGTGAAATAATGGAAAGAAAGCGAGGTGTACAAGTTCAAGTTCTAGCGCACAAGCTCTTAAAAGTTCCTCATAGAGCTGATCAGGTCAATCAAAGAAACATCTTTCTGACTGTAGCCTTGCTGCGGTGAGCTCAGCTCACTGATAAATGTTTCTTGGATTGGTTTAGGCCCTGTTTACTCATGGTATTAAGAATTGTTTTGGTCGATCGGATCATAAGTAGATGAGGGAAAACATATTCCTGTTTAAACCTGTTTTATTCATTTTATTTTGTCAACATTTGACAATTTTCCTGATTTCTTTTGATTTAATATTGTGAAATAGGTGGCCGCAGATAGTCTCGTTGGCTATCGTCCCGAGTTTGAGTCCCAGTTTATGGACCTTTCCCAATCCCGTCCCCCTCTCTGTCTACCACTTCACTTCCTGTGCTCTCTGCTCTTTCAAAGTAAAGTCAATGGACCAAAAAATAAAAAATAAAAATAAGCTCTGATATTTACAGTACTACTATTTATAAACATGAAAGGAGACTTTGGCAAATGATAGGTAGAGCAACAGATTTAATTTCTGCTCTTATAGCCGCAACACTAGATTGAACGCAGTGGGTTTGAGTAAAAATCAGGATTTTTTTTTTTACATTTCATTGCCTTCAAACAGATGACAAAGTTTCAATCCCGCCTGGCTAACACGCTTCAACAGCACATTCTGTAATGTTTAAGAATCTGGTCGGTAGGCAGAAAGGAGGTTGTTGTATTTTATGGCTGTTGAGACTCACTATAAGAGCAATCCAGTTGAATGTGTTTTCAATGACCTCTGGGATTGGTCAAAAGCAGACAAGCTCAAGTTTTAAACCCTGTTTACACCTGTAAGTAGTGTTATCCACTTATGATTGGATGGGCAAAAACTCTTCAACCTAGCTAAAGTCAACATGTTTCATATTTGACCCTATTTGGGTTCAAGCATACTGTAACTTTCAACTGGTAACTAGCAAGGCTTTACATTAGCTTTAATTAGCTTTCTCTTTCTCTCTTTTAGCAGGGTCAGCTATGTGTTGTCCAGTGTCACAATTAAAAATTTCATGAACATTTTTATTTGCCCAATCATGAAAAATATCACAATGCACAGTGAGTACATCATGTCACCATCTCCTGGACAAATGATTGTTTGCTATATTTATTTATGAGAAATTGGACAAAGGTGATTGAAACTATTTTTTTTTTTCTGCAGGGATTCCAGATTCCTGGCAGTGGCAGTGGTTCAGCTGAGGATTTCCATGGCCCAGATTCAAACACACTAAACAACACATTCTGCTTTGCATCCCTTTGCTAAACTAAACGGCATTTTTAAATAAATGCCCTGATTTAGCACTCAATCAACTTCTGACAATCATTAAAGGACTGACTGATTAATATACACAGTGTATACGAATGATTCAAGTTTGTATGCTAATGGTGCTATGGTACTATACATGCCAATAACCATAACCTTAGTTCCCAAACATAGTTTGTAAAAATTATTAATGTAAAACCATAAAAATGTATATAAGAAGATAACTTTCAAAGAAGTTAAACTATTATATGATATGAATATGAGCTACAGTACATACACCAACGTATGTAGGAAAGATACCATTTTGTGAATGTGTATGAACAGATAGATAAGCAGACAGACCTTTAAAACAAACTAAGTCCAGAATCTGGACTGATGTAAGCAGTGTCTCGTGAAACCTCATTGCAGTTACTGCCTGGAGAGTTGGAGCATGTTGTGGGTGGAGTGCTAGAGGAAGGAATGGAGGTTAGTGTTTTGTCCTGCCCTATCAAACGTCACCATCTGCTACCAACATGCATCATTGTGCCTGATATTCAGCACGGGAATCTATGGAAATGTGTCATATGCTGACACACACACACACACACATTCTTGCCCCCTCAGTGTGCCTTGAATCAATGTCCTGTGTGCCAAACGGAATCATTCAACAGCAGATATTAAAATATAATCAGGTCATTTTTTGTTTGGCTTTTGAGGCAGAGCACTAGTGCATATTAAATAACAAGAGAAGCTGTCTCTGCTCGTGAGACCCAGGTGTTTTATTAATTGTTAGATTTGTATGCATCTGTCTATCCAAAAACAAATCCTTGCATATGGTTTAAGCTCTGGTTAAATATTGTCAAGTTTAATTTGTGTATCATTTTTCAATTATATAAATAATCAGACAGTTACGCATTATTATAGGTATATCCTAATGACACCAATATCTCCCATATACTGGTTAAAGAGGTTTGCATGAGATTTTTGGCAGGTACGATTGTAAATATGGAATGAATTAATACATGGATCAATGAATGAATGCAACAGAACATAAAAAAAGCCATTCCCTTGTGGCTTTCACAGCAACTGCTACCTATTGAAACCATAGACCATCTTAAATAATGCTGTCATGAAGCCCCTGCCAATGCAAATTCAGTTTTTGCATGAATCTAACTGAATGTATTCTGTCTGGGTATAATTGAAGCTAGATAAATGATTTCCGCATTTAACACACGGAGTCTGACAGATTTGCTCAGCGTGAGCCAGCAGCTGCTGCTGCTGATATTGTTCGTGAACATGCACAATCATTGAGGAATATGCATAGCTACTTTCCAACAAACATTGATGCTTAGTTATTCATCATATTTCATTTCTTTTCTTGGCAAACACTTTGAGGGACAAGCTGCTTGGAAGAGCCTGTATCTTGTTATTGATTTCGGTTTGTATTCATGTTACAGGAAGAGCAAATAATGTTTGTGACTTTGACATGAGCAGGTCACTAACTAGGCTAAACCACAATCTAATGAGAAATTCCAATGTTTATCTATTATTTTAGTACCCACACTCTCAGAAAAAAAGTGCAATGCTGTCACTGGGACTGTACCCATTCAAAAGGCACCAATATGTACACCTAAGGTACTAATACGCACTTTTAAAGTACTAATATATTACCTTTAATGTAGTAATAGGCAACATTTAGGGGTAAATAAGATGCAAAATGTACCTTTTAGCTTTTGTTCCTAAGGCTACACCATATAATTACTACATGCAGTACATACAAATGACAAAAAAAAAGGTGTAATTTCAGTATTTTTAGAAAATATATTTATTTATTTTAGTGACTGAGCATTTAATGACAAGATAATATTTATAAGTGAGTCATTCAACCTATTCAAAAACACTGAGTCATTGAATCGTTCAGTCAGCCTATTTTATTTTATTTATTTAAACATAGACTTGAGTCAAAAAGACTGACCTTTGTCATGAAACAAGAAGTTTGATGCACTCCACCCTTGAATTTTTAACATGTTATTGGCACAGTTTCATCAATCTGAGAGAAATAACCCTGGCATATATACTCCACATTATCAGCAACACAGCCATGGGACAATCAGATATCCATAACAGCCCCATCAAGAGTGAGATTTGCCTTCAGCCTTCACTCCATGATATTTCCTTTTTTTTTTTTTTTTTTTTTTTTTTTTACTGTCCACAAGCAACCCAGTCTCTGTTACGTTTTTTTGCCTATTCTTTTCCTATTGTTTTGCGTCCAAGTAACGTGACTTTCAAGATTCCGACCGTGATAACAAAAAAAAACATGGCGGACATTTCTCACATTTTTTGGTGAAAAAAAAAATCAACATTTTGAGTTAGTCTCTGCATAAAAATAAGTTTTGATTACATTTCTAGCGAGAATTATATATTTTATTTTCATAATATTCACTCAGTGAATGTACATAATCACTCGCTTGTTCGTTCTGATCTCGCCAGAATAACGTGAAACTGCAACGTTTTGGTTGCTATCGACGCTGCTATCGCCTAGCATAGCTGTGGCCCCAGATTCCACATACTCTTCCTTTGCGATTTCGCTCCGTCTGACGGATCAAACCCCTGCCCACTATATGTGTTTCGTCTGAGGTTGATTTGCTGATCAACACATTAATCCGTGGCAGCGGGAGAAACTGATGTTGACAAAGTGACGAGTTACAAAAAAGAAGAAGTACTTCCACAAGCGCTCAATTGCCAATGGGAACTGGACAGCTGTCTGACCTAATGTGGACAACACAAAAACTTTTAAGATTTACATTATATATTAAATAGTGTATTCTATCCATATGATATTCACTATTTCCAGCACTATTCCAACTTCTACTTTAATGATTTGTATTCGCATAATGATGAATCATCCACCAGCTGGGGCTTAATAACTTTGGCTGACCGATCAGACCTTGTCCATTTGTTTAGTACTAAACCAAAATAAAAATAAAACTTTTATCAGCATACCCTTATCTATTCTAATTTATGAAATGATCACTAAATATACCAATTCCTCTTAAATATATATAGGCCTAATTATTAGTGTTTAGAGCGCTAGAAAACAGATGGTCTTTACATTGACTGGAAGATTCTAATTAACTTTTTTTGGCCTGGCAACGGGTTATCATGGGTTTTCCAAACTCCAGTTAATGAATCTGATGGAAACCGGTCCGTCTCACTGAAACATGATGGTTTAATCACAACTGTTCTCAGGTCACTGAACATAGTTGACTATGAAATACATTTCTTGGGATGTAAGGGAAATCATTCTATGCATTTTTAGTAGATCATTTATGACTATGCACACGTCTCCACTTTATTTCATTCATCCAACAGCACACTTGTTCATTAAATTAATGTGTGACAAATCAAAATCTTGAATCTTTAATCTTAAAAAAATAACAGGTCTTTTGGTTGAATAGTGTTTGGGTTCAAACCAATGAGGATGATTTCAATTTTTTTATACTATATTTTTTTTATAGATTTGAGAGCTGCCAGTGCTGTAGATTATAGAAAATGATTATTTCTATTGCAGCCTGAATTTTAGTTTCTCACATTTGGAATATGGCACACAAGTTGAACTATTTTTATGGCAGTACAGTGGTACTTTTATGCCATTGTGGGAGCTCAGCAGCATAAATCAAAATCATGAATCCATTGTCATTGCAGTTTGACTTGGACATTCTGCCCAACAACTATGTTTTTTTTAAGACGGGGAAGTCAAACAGGATTTAAAACAACATGGAGGTGAGCGAATAAAGATAAATATACATTTTTGGGTCAGTTATTCACTTAAAACAGCTGTACTTTGAAAGTGTAATTTTTTTTATTTATTTTTTTTTATTTTTTTTTTTGCTTTGTTTATATGCACAACATAGCAATAAATTCACCTCCCTAGTATTCTGAAAAAACAAAAAAAAAAAAAAAACCTTGGGTAAATATCAGGATTTCTCGTGAGATCGAAACAGTACAACAGCAGACCTTGTAAAAGCATAGATTTGTTTCAGTCCTTGGGGCAAGACTGGAACAAACAAAATGATTACGCTCTGATGGGTGTCTTTAAAGGGCACAGCTGAAGAAATTAGGATGCAAGGAAGAAAATGAGGTGATTATAAAAACTCTTTTATACACAGAATGTTATTATATTTGACTTTTCATCAGTGGTTTTATAAGAAGTCATTACTTCCCTGATTAGATGAACTGATTTCTGTACTTTTCTCGGGATAGATTTTGGATTATTTTACATTTTTGTGCATTTTTCATTAGCCTCTACAGAAGTGAAAATTGTTCTACCTGGAATAACAGTTTGGGTCTTTATATTTATATTGTGTTTTATAGGGTATGAGGCTAAAGGCTCGAAAGAGGTAAAGAGAATTTGGAACTAAATGGCCACAAGCCTATTACAGGACTTACAAACACCTGTTTGCTGATTGACCAAAATTCACCAGATCCACAAGGTCAGAATGATCATTTTGTGGTAATTTGGTCTAACGTGTAATTATTTTCAAAGAATTCAAGGGGCAAGTGCAAAGTGCGATAGCCCTGCTATCCTTTAAAATTATAAAATAAATATATTCTATAAGTATATTCCTATATCTCTTAAACAGCATGTTAGTATCTGAAACAAAGCCAAATGCTTTGATAAGGCTCTGTTTAATGGAAGTCAGTGTTTTCAGATCAAACGTTCTGTCTGTAGATGTTTTTTTTTTTTTTTTTTTTTCTGTTCCTAGTGGCATTGTACATAATTTTTTGCTAAATTTTTGAGGTACTTTTACCCCCACATCAGTATCACTGCAGTGCAAGCGCAGCTGTCCTGAAAGGTACATCTAATGGATGATGGCGCATGACAGCACATTAGTTACAAGATCGTGGCATTTATTTACACGTGCCAGCTCATGTGTTGTTCATTACACGCCTTTCCAACCAGAAGGCAAGACATGTTCTAGATCAATCAACCATGGGCCAGCCCAAGGACATTTTCATTTCGCTTTCTACAAAGTGGAGATGCCAACACATAGAAAATACCAAACAAGCCCTCTATTTCAGTCAAAATGCAATTGCCACTGGGATGCTTACTTTAATTACAGTGCTAGAAGCGGAATAATCTCATTTGCAGGATTTTGTATTCAAATTTTGGGAATTTTGTGTATTCTGCAAGTGAAAGGTGACGTGATGGGGTAACCCATACTCAGAATTAGTGCTCTGAATTTATCCCATCCAAAGTGTAGACACACACACACACACACACACACACACACACACACACACACACACACACACACACCCTGAGCAGTGGGCAGGCATTTTTTTTATTTTTTTTTATTTTTTATTTTTTTTATTGCTGCAGCACCCCGGGAGTCGTTGGGGGTCCGGTGCCTAGCTCAAGGGCACCTCAGTCATGGAACACCCACAATCCCTGCTGGTACCAAACTCGAGACCACAGCCTTAGGTTGATGAGTCCATCTTTCTAACCTTTAGGCTGCGACTTCTATAAACAAAATGAGGGATTTGTTTATTCTTTTAAGTGTCATAAATGAGTTTGACTGTCTTAATGGAAATTTCTATGTGCTAAGGAAAGTTACAGCAAAAGTTGTAAAAGAGATTTTAGCAGCTTCTCCTCCTGAACAACATGACTAAAATAACTGTGTTTTTTTTTAACACTGCACTCCAGCTTGATTTAGCTTAAATCATGCATGCACTGAATCTGAGGCAATGTGTGACAATTACTGGGATGAATGAACTTGAACTGTGAGTTGTAGAGGTTTTTGCTCTTTGTGCGAAGTGTCACAGGTTTCTGCTGTCAAGTTCATGCACTTTGTGTAAAAGCATTAACCCCTTCTCAAGCACGACCCCACCCCCCATGGGTAAAAATACCCATAAATGCCCATTACCAACTTCAAAATTTCAAATGGTAGCATATATTTTATCTATAGATTTGTTCTTTAGGGTAGTGAACTTCTGATCCTGGCATTGCTTCTGGCGTGCTTTATCGGTTGAGGAACTCCTGTAGCTTCTGTTTCCTTTTTAACTCGTTCTCTCTAAGGGCCACCAGTTCCTTTCTTTTCCTCCTTCACCCTTTGAGTCCTTCACGCTGACCTTCCTCACCCCACCTGATTTCCCATCGCTCTGTGGGCCAGATGCAGCCTGCTTTTCCATCCTCCCTGGAGATGCAGCTCGACTCTTTTGCTTCCATTTTTGTCTGCACTCAAGGGCAGGAAACATACAGACTTTGAAGAATCTGCCATGTCATTCCATCTCAGAGTCTGTCCCTGCACCCGCCATGATCTCATTGGACGCCTAGAGCGAAAGTGCGGTCACATCAGCTGAAGTCTTTAAAGACCTCATGCAGTGCAGTCACGGGCAGTTTTCTTTCCTGTACTGACATATTTCCTATTTCCATTTCTCAAATTCTGATTCCCATTTTGATGTCATGAGGTCCTTCAGACAACACACTTGAAGGTGTCATGATCTGGTTTGACAATGAAAAGTTAATATTTCCACCTACACTTTTAAAAATAAAGGTTCCAAAATGGAATTTTTCAATGATGCCATTAAAGAACCATTCTGGGTTCCATAAAGAACCTTTGAGTGAACAGTTCTAAAGAAAGAGCCTTTTTTTAGTGTGAAGAACATTTTAATAATTTTAAAGAACCATTTGTGGAATAGAAAGGTTATATGGATGGAATCATCACTGATTACATGAGCAAACATTGATGGTTCTCCATGAAATAATCAAAACTCTTAAAATGAAGGTTCTAATCTTTATTTTGAAGTGTTGATGATACCATGAAGAACATTTAACATCCATAGAACATTTCCATTCCACAAAAGTTTTTTTTTTTTTTTTTTGATTATTAAAATGTTCTTCACACTAAGAAAAATACAATAAAATAAGTTATTTTAAGATTTTTTTTACTGAAAGGTTCTTTTTGTGACATCAACATATAGCATTGCTGTAAAACCCTTTATTTTAGAACCTTCATCTTTAAGAGTTTTATGGAACCATCGATTGCAATTACGAAATCTTTATTTTTAAGAGTGCAGACTGAACTTTTATCTTTCTTCTGCATTTGTATTGCAGCTGCATGAAGAGGATTTGTTTAAGGACAACTCTTTTGAAACGTTAATGCTTGTTTTCAGGTGTCCTGAAAGGTGGCCTATAAGGACAAGAGCTGTGGAGGTCAAAACGGACAGGAAGTGGCTGTTTGTTTGTCTGGACACTTGTTTGTGAGTCTGGCCATTATCCTCCTCATTAATTCTGATGGTAAATAGCCTGGCTCAAGATTGGGAAGGTTATATTGACCTCACACCTCTCCATAACAGTATGTTTGAATTATTTTAGCCCTCACAGTGGCCGGGTTTGTCCTTTTTTTTTTTTTAGGCCAGCTATTGTGTTTACGGCCTTTACAACAAGGGATCTGCCACACTAGTGGCTTTTATCCACCACGATGTCATCTTATTTTAATAGATTTGTTTACCCAAGGCTGATGGTTAAAATTAAAATTCTCTCTCCATTAAATGTTGTTTGAATGGTTGTCTGTAATTTGTTGAACACAATGTGGTTTGTTTTAGGCTCTAGTATATGTATTAACTCTAAGCTGTTAAATAATGAAAGATAAAGTCAGATTATTTGTTGTCCCCCAGGTGAAACTTCCCTGCATGCTTTTTTAAATTTATTTATTTGTATTGAAAGTGAAAGTGAAGTGACATTCAGCCAAGTATGGTGACCCATACTCAGAATTTGTGCTCTGCATTTAACCCATCCGAAATGCACACACACAGAGCAGTGAACACACACACACACTCTGTGAGCACACACCCGGAGCAGTGGGCAGCCATTTATGCTGCGGCGCCCGGGGAGCAGTTGGGGGTTCGATGCCTTGTTCAAGGGCACCTAAGTCGTGGTATTGAAGGTGGAGAGAGAGAACTGTACATGCACTCCACCCACAATTCCGTCTGGCCCGAGACTAGAACCCACAACCCTTCGATTGGGAGTCCAACCCTCTAACCATTAGGCCACGACTTCCCCATGTATTATTATTATTATTATTATTATTATTATTATTATTAGTAGTAGTAGTAGTAGTAGTAGTAGTAGTAGTAGTAGTAGTAGTAGTAGTAGTAGTAGTAGTAGTAGTAGTAGTAGTAGTAGTAGTAGTAGTAGTAGTAGTAGTAGTAGTAGTAGTAGTAGTAGTCAGGCCCGGCGCCACGAGGGGGCAAAAGGGGGCAATGCCCCCTCAGATCTGACTTGTGCCCCCTCTGTTTCATTTTTGCATTACTGCCAGATTCAAATATCTTTCGCGTTGGTTGGCGCTGAGCCAGATACGGACGAGCTCAACGGCGCTGTCATATATCACAACTATGTAGTGTTTTCAACCTCTTAATGTTTATTTTAGGTTTCATACATTTAAATAGGCTACACGTAAGCACTGGTAAAACAATAGGCTACATTTGGAGTCTGTGAAAGCAGCAAAAACAATCTATTCAAATGTAATTAGCCGGCGTGTGTTTTTAAAATCAGATAAACACAGTGGAAGTATGCTATCTATAAAGTTTACTCTATTGTTATAAAGATTTTAAAACGACCAAACACACTCACTTACACATATTTGAGAATCGGCATATAGGATAGTTGATGACATGGTAAGTAAGTTTGTGAATATTTCGAATAAAAAAGGAAAAACGAAATGAAGGATAGCCTACATCTGTTATACAGTTATTGTGGCTGCTGTGTTTCACGTGACAAATATGACGCGTTGCCATGGAAACATTAAGGGGGAACGTTCTAAAATAACTGTCGCCTTGACAAATCTTACTCTCGGGAGTCAGTTAGAATATTTTAAACTTTAGTGTGAAAGGGTTAATTATTCATAATAAATGACGCTGGCTTGGCTGTGTGATTTCCTGATGTGGGTATTAAAGGTGCTGTAGGGAACTTTTGTAAAAAAATGTTTTACATATTTATTAAACCTGTCATTATGTCCTGACAGTAGAATATGAGACAGATAATCTGAAAAAAATCAAGCTCCTCTGGATCCTCCCAGTGGTCCTATTGCCATTTGCAGAAACTCCTTCGCTCCCGGTAAAAAATAACCAATCAGAGCTGCGGTCCGTAACTTTGTGTTCAAAATGTAGAAAAATGTATATAATAAGCGAGTACACCATGAATCCATTTTCCAAACCGTGGTTTTGGCTTGTCCTGAATCACTAGGGTGCACCTATAATAAGTGTTTATATTCGGACTATTTTAGATTGCTTCGGGGATACCGCGGCGGAGTAACCCAGTACCTTTGTGAGTCTTCATAGACATAAACAGAGAGAAGTAGTTCCGGCTACGATGTTCTTCCGCAAGACGCAAGCAGTTCTGTTTATTAACCGCTAGAGCGTCAAAAGTTCCCTACCGCAGCTTTAAATCACATGGAAAATACAGTGGTTTAAATTTAAAGCAAGGGGCGTGGTTTTATCCAACCCCGCGCCATTCGGTGTCCATCGAGCAAATATCTGAACATGTGATATTATCAGCAATTCAGTTTCAGCTAAAATGTGAATTATCATTAATATCATTAAAAATGGACATAAGAAAGTATATGCAGCGTATTTCAGACCACAAAAAGAACACTGAAAGTGTGATTGAGAGTACAGCTGATGAACATGACAGCCATCAAAGCATTTTGATGGTGTAATAAAGTTAAGCCCCCTTAACAATTTCACATGCCCCCTCAGTCATTTCATCCTGCAGCCAGGCCTGGTAGTAGTAGTAGTAGTAGTAGTAGTAGTAGTAGTAGTATTAGTATTATTAGTATTATTATTTATTTTGCTTTTGCATGCCTGTATATTTTATCTCTATATAACAATAATATATAGAAATTATCTCATTATTCTTGCTTTTTTTTTTTTCTTGCTTTCCTTCAATTAGTGGAAATTAATTCTGTCATTTAAAAAAAAAAATAAGATTCTAGATTCTAATAATAAACATTTAATAAATGCCACACTGAAGACTGGAGTAACGATGTTCAAAATTCAGCTTGAATCACAGAAATAAATAAGATATAAATATTAAAAACATCTTACATCTATAAAATCTATAAAACATCATTAAAAAACTTTACTTTTTTTTTTTTTTTTTTTAAATCACAATACTATTTAAAATGTATTTTGATCACATAAAAAAGCCCCAGTAAGCATAATAAAATTATTTCAAAAACATAAAAAAATACATAAACTTTTGAAAAGTGCTGGAAATATTTTGTGATATTCCTCATTTGTAATTCACTTTGGATAAAAACTTCTGCTAAATGAATAAACAAATAAATGGAAATTGAGACTATGAACATTTGAATGTAATTTTGTAATAACTAGTTAAAATTTATTTAAAACAATCAGTTTGATGAATTCAACTCTAACAGCATTGTGTTTAAATTGAATCCCAAATTTTTACCAGACATGAAAATATCCAAATGATGTGTCATTAGTAACCCTTTGAAATAATCAATAATTATTTTTTTGAAATTATTTTGGAAAAGTGTGTGAAAAAATGTGTTTTATGTGCGGTCACAATTGTGACCGGTGGGATAATGTGTGTACTGAAATAACATATTTCTGCAGTCATAAAAATGGTTAGATATCTTAACCCAGCTATTTTAAACTGTCTGATCACATTCTGGGGTTACTATTATGCTTATAAAACTTATGCAACATTGATAGGAACACTGATAATTTTTATGCAACACTGATAATCACTGATAACATTAGAATTTTTAATTTAGTGCATTATTTTGTAACTGAAACATTTTATTGTCATTTTCACTAGCAACTGCAATTGGATTTATATTGTATATCTAAGTTTACTGTTATCCCACTGGTCACACCGGCGGCGCCAGGGGGGGTCTTGGGGGGTCTCAAGACCCTGCATAAAAACGCTCTGACCCCCATTTGACCCCCCAATCCTCTTCTTGATTAAAAAATATATATATCCGGGATAAAGATTTGTACAAAATTATCTTCAAACTAAGCAGAACAATAATAAATAATAATTATTTCGACATTTATTCGTTCACTGAACCGAGAACCTTTTCTGTCAGACGCGTATAATTCGAGAACAGAGGAGCTGATGATACTGCGCATGTGTGATTCAGTGTGAAGCAGACTGACTCATTGCTCGTCTGAACCGAACTGATTCTTTTGGTGATTGATTCTGAACTGATTCTGTGCTTATGTTATAAGCGCGGGTGAAGTGAAGGCTTGAATGAAGGGCAGTCATCGCTAATGACATTACATCGAGCGCAAACGAACAGGTGAACCGTCCCCCCCCCCCCCCCCCCCCCCCCAAATGGTTTATTTGATCGAATTGTCCGAAAGAACCGGTTCACTTGAGCACCACCTCCTTTACCCCTTAAGTGCCTTTTTGTCAAAGCAAAATTTCCTCGAATTTTTTTTTTTTTTTTTTAATAACATACCCTTTTGTGAATGCCTGCCCGCGACCAATCATAATATTAGTACAATTTATAAATAATAATTTAGCCGTAAATAAAATGACCAACATGATGACCTTTCACCTGACCGGGACGATTCCTCACGCCGCACGCGCATTTTTTAATTGTACAAGGATATTTTCAACACCGTGGCAACTGGTAAGTGGTGTTTCATTCTCAGCGAAGTGATTTTGATGTTTATTTACTTATTATTATTTTACAAGAACGATGTGATGTGATAACATGCAGATATGTTGCTGTTTGTAGCCTGTAGTGTAGAAGTAACGTTAGCGTGCTGTTTGAGGGAGAAAAGTTTCACAGGCATCGAAGGGTGGGTCTTTTTTATGTTATTTGACTAAACTTTTATTATATTACAGTACTTATTTATTTTTTAACACGTTGAGTGCCTTAAAAATAATTATCACAACACTGGTAAGGCTTATTCAGATTTTCTCATTCTCTGAATTATCATTATAAAAATAAAAACAATACAGATTATACAAATTGATTATATAGTTATATTTTAAATGTGACGCAAATATATATATATATATATATATACATTTTCTACAATAGCAACAGAGTTTACAACAGCAAGACCACTTTAGCCTGTAAACTCAATAATATCTCTCTGGAAATAAATGTAATAATATCAATGTCAATAAAACATGCTTAATATACCTGACATCAAAGTGCAGTGTGAAGGAGATGAATAACAAATGTAGCCTGTCATTTGTTTACATTGCAAAGGTGTTCAATTTTAGACAACAACAGTAATAATAATATTAATCACTAAATTCCAGTGTATCAGTTTTGTATCAATATTTAAGGTGGACTTATTGATTAGTTGCAAGAGTAGTAGTGATGGTTAAAATAATAGATTAATTCTGAAATAGTAAATTGAGCCTTGTTCCTAGATGGACAGAGAGTGGAAAGTAATAAATCAGATGAGGAGATGGAGGTAGAGGAAGAAAAAGAGGGAAGTGCAGAGGCACAAGTGACAGAAAGAGAGCAGGTAACAGTGAGCCAGGAGACAGAGAATGACGAGAGAGGAAAATGTAAAGGCACAAGTGTTTTCTATAGTTTTTACTATAACCGCTGTTCTTAATTATTCTGTAGAACAGAGAAGAAAAAGCCATCAGGTTGGGACAATTTAAGACATTTCAGTTTCTTATCCCAGAGCTATTATTACTTTAAACTTAAAATTGTCTTCTCTATTGTTTCTTTTTCAAAACTGCATCAAAGCATTTGCTTCTGTATCAATACATAACCATCCATATCAATACGTGAATCAGCAAGGAATGCATCACAATATATTGCTGTATTGATATTTTGAACAGCGCCATTTAAAGCCTTGTTCCATTTGCCCCTTTTATACTTTGAGCACCTGCCCCTCCAAAGGTCTCTACACGGCCCTGTTCAGAGGGAGGGTCAGCCACGGTAAAAAAGTTAACCGCTTAAGTCATTTGTGGATTAATGCTTATTGGAGTCTCAAACCATTTCAAACAATTCAGTTCGATTTGGTGAACTGGTTCAAGAAGATCTGATTACATCGAATGATTCGTTCGTGAACCGGATATCACTACACTTCAGTGTTTTGAAATCTCACACAACAGACACTGAAGAGAAGACTATGTTGAATAAAGTCATAGTTTTTGCTATTTTAGGACCAAAATGTATTTTCGATGCAGTAATATCAGTTATTTCGATGCAGTAATATGCAGTTATTAGCCATCAGCATGTTTACTCATTCTATGACCACACTTAACAAATCACGTAAAACTGCACATATTAAATTGAGACCCTTTTTTTTTTTCATATTTGCAGGAAGTACAGTAACACATCAGTCAGTAAGGTTTTAGAGCATTATAAATGAAAACCTTTTTTACAGTCACTATTGTGACCAGTGGTTTTAAATCAGATCTGGCATAAATATATCTGTGTAAACACTCCTTTTGTCTTTCTGTCCATCCATTCATCCGTATCTTTAAAGTATTGGAATTCTTTATTATGCTCAAACACCAAACCTTTACATAGTAAATTTGATTTATACAAATGAAATGCATGTCTGAGCTGCTGGGTGTGCAACTGTTGTGACTGTTCCTCAATAGAGATGCAATGAGATCTACTGTAATGTCTGATTAGTCTGGAGATAATAACCTGTGACAATAGCTTCACAGAGATAACCGCTCTAATGCACATCGACTCCTGGAAAAAGGTGGACAAATGAGGTGCCAGTATTTTTTTACTTTTCTCCTTAGAGAGATGGAAAACTTCTGATGTAACTGGGAGGGTCTGTGAACCAAAGATCTATTAAAGTCAGCCGCGGCTGTCCTCGGCTCAATCCCAGGATCTTGGTGAACTTGTTAAGAGAGACAGATGGGCTTTGGTTGGGGTGTTGATGTGTCTGTGACACGCCGGTCTGTTTGAGCTGGAATTATTTCATGTTTGCGCATGTAGAAGTTATCCTCACTTCCTAACCAACATGTTAGAAACATATAAAAAAAGACTGTATTTCAAATTGAAGGTTATTAATAATTAATTTTAACCCCAGTGAAGTGCTGAAAATCCTTATTGTGATCCCAGTCAAAAATGACCATCCTTTTAAAAATAGCTTGAAAAACATTTATTATGCTATATTACCACAAAATATTGGAATCACAAGAATAAGAAATTTATGAATTTAAGAATTTGTATGTACAGTATGTAGGTATTTATTTGCTTGCTAGCTTTATCGCTTAAAACACTAATCAAATTCAATCCAAAATGTAAAATATTTAGAATATAAATACTTATCATGTTTCGAGAAATATTTTATGATGTTATTTTATAGTGTTACATTTTTAGTAGACAACTGAAGCATTTTTATCTTTCTATTCTAATATCACGGAGGGTTAAAGTGTTTTTATAACTACTGATGTTCTCTCTAGGGAGATATTTTGAACGAAACTTAACAGCAACCCTTAGCAGTGACCTAGTTTCTTTTCTCACTATACTTTTCTTATGGCCAGGGATGTCACTTTCAGCAACAAAATGTTTGACACGCTCAAAAATCGTTTTTCTACAGTAATTCCTTATCCTTAGCTCAGCACATTAGCTCAGTCTGTCACTGTAAATGGGTCAAAGTTTTTCCAGTCGCCTTGGTAAATCAAAATGAAAGAATAATAATAAAAAAAGACATTTAAGGGGAAGCATTGGCGTGAGGGAATAGTTTATATAGATAGATAGATAGATAGATAGATAGATAGATCTGCAAAATAAGCGCAGGGCATCAAATGCCATTCTGTTCCATCCCCTCTGATTGTGTGTTTGCACTCAGTTTAAATCCATGTGAGTAATTTGCCGTCGGAACACCTTACTAGAGAAACGTTGAGTGGAATCGGTATTACAGACGTGACACCAGCCAGTACCGGCATGGAGGTCTGACTCAACAGCGGCAATGATTCAAATAAATTACATTCATTTCTCATTTGGCTTCCAAATGTTTCATTAACTAAATTCATGGTGGTTTATGCATAATTTGAAACTGCTCCAGACGTTGTAATGGATTCATAGAGGAAAGCTTGAGCCTAAATTGAATTCTAAAGTGCTAGAAATTCTTCCATTAACATTTGCAAATTTAAAGGAATAGACCATCAAAAAAAAAAAAAAGAAAGAAAGAAAGTTTTGTCATCCTTTACTTGCTCTTATTCTAACTCAAGTGTTATTTCTATTCCTGCAGCACAAAGTTAGAAAATAATCCAAGCTGCTATTTTCCAGAGGTAACGCAATTTTTTTTTTCTCAATGCAGAGAAGATGCATTAAATTTAAAATGATAGTAAAGACATTTATAGTGATTCAAATAAATGTTGTTCTTTGAACTTCATATTCATTCACTAATATATATATATATATATATATATATATATATATATATATATATATATATATACAAAGAAAGAAAGAAATGTGACTCAGTGTCTTGTGAATATGGTATAAACTGAAAAACTTATTTTAAACTTTATTTAATGAAGTAGTTATTCAAGGCAAGCATTTGCTACATTTTCCTCATGTGCAGTGTAAGTAGTAAAATATTCAATATATACCTTCAAGAGTCAAGAACAGGTGGTCCATTCAAATCCATAGAAACAATACAAGCTCTTGCCTGCGTGTAGTTAGTTCACAGATAAATGTCAGGTTGCCAGGGGACTTGTGAAATTATGCTTTTAGTCAGAACCCCTAAGTATACGTATGAGTAGGTGCATTTAACTAGGATGTGTAAAATAGGCTTGCATGCACAATCAAATGACTTCTTTATGCAAGTCTAAAGGTGTCAAAAGGACTTTTGCGTCAGTGAACTCGTTAGCGCTGAACAAACTGCCCTTTTCACCAGTCGCTGGGTTGAACCGTTGAACCCCTGGGTTGAATTCAGACCAATATTGTTTGCTTTTTAGGTGGCGAGCTGTCTGGTATGCAAATATGTGCACTCAGTGAACATTCTTTTCCACAGTAGACTTCTTTCCTCTGTACTTTATTCGGCGGTCTCATCCTGATGAATAAAATTTGCATTTATTACTGCATGATAGACTACCGACTCAGGTATGGAATATATAAGATGTGACTTTTACATTCGCTAATGCAAATGCTGACTGACTTAGACCCTTGTGCTGTGCTTGTTTTTTATTTATTTTTTATTTTTTTTTATTTTACATATTTAATTATGCTATATTATCACCAAATCTTGGATTCAATCTCTC